>NC_083460.1:22511310-22651310 GCF_030014155.1 Tachysurus vachellii
TATGGAAACTTCCTGTTCACTAGCAATCTATATATTTTATATATGTCAACACAGACAAACAGACGCATGCACAGGCAGACAGACAAACAGACGCTCGCACAAAGCCGGTAGCACCACGCACGCACACAGACGGTAGCATGCACGCACACAGACAGACGGTAGCACGCACGCACACAGACAGACGGTAGCACGCACGCACACAGACAGACAGACAGACGGTAGCACGACACACACAGTAGCACGCACACACAGTAGCACGCACACACAAAGACAGACACACTCTACTGTAACTCACTTCTCGATGCGGTATAAGTGTCTGCTGAGGCGTTCTGAAAAAACAACGTTGTGATTGGTGATGGTTGGCTCCATTGACGGTCCTGAACACTGTACAGGATATTCACACACACACACACACACACACACACACACACACACACACAGAGGTTTGCTTAAAAACCTGCATTCAAAACAAAAGTAGACTTGATTTTATTCAGAAAAGGATCATCTAGTTGATGTTTATTTAAAACTAATGTCTATTAGCTCTGTTGATACACACATTACAGAACACATTATCCACATTACGTCAGAGTAAAACTCAAGAGTCTGCTGTCAGTCTGGTTGCTATTTTGACTTAGACATGAATTAAACCAAACTGTTTTTAGATGTATATATTAGACCTACACAGCAGAAACATGTTATTTGGTTTGCATCTTGTTCGGGAAGCGAACTCTGTGAACTCACCACAACAAACTCTCCAACATACTCAAACGTGCAGTGAGCGATGCAGCCGTACTGAAGAGTGTAGCCCAAAAAGCCCAACACCTTGCTGTATAAGCGCTGTGACATCACACACCCCTGAAAAAAGCAGGTTCAAACCCTGTAACATCAACCAATATTGTCTCACTCACAAGTTATTACTATATAAGAATAATACATTATTCACAGGGAACCTCATCATCATTTGGGTGACACTGAACAGTAATAAGTGTAAATGTAAATAATGTCATTTCTACAACAGTTTATAATAGTGCAACAAAGTGCTCCTGAGGAACTAATGGGTCATCTGATTGCTGATAAAGACCAGACCATACAGCTGACTGACACAACATTGGTTCAGGCTCAGTGATTATGATGTTGGACAAGTGCTAAGAAGGTTGTGAGCTCAAATCCCAGTGTGTACAAATGACATCAATGGGTAGTTCGAACATAATATAAGCAACAGTAAAATATGTTTAGAAAGTTAACAGACTATAAAAGCTTCTGATAAAACGGGTAAATCATGTGGTACCCACACTGGGGTACCAAATGCCCACACTGGGGGTACCACATGCCCACACTGGGGGTACCACATGCCCACACTGGGGGTACCACATGTCCACACTGGGGGTACTACATGCCCACGTGCCCACAAACCTGTTTCCTCCTTCCACTGAAGTACCCCATTGTAACAGATCATTAATCAACCCCACTGATATGCACATTAGACGCAGTAATCAGATCATGACCCTTACCGTAGCGTTCTACTTGAAATATGGTAATCCCGCTTCCGCCTCTTATGACATTTGAACCCGCATTCAAAGCTCTGATTGGCGGCGCGGTGTTACGTCATTTGTTTTCCTCTCTCAGACATGGCGGCGCACATGGACAGCGCGACCAAAGGGAGCCTTTTATCACGAACCAGTTTTCAGAAAAAGTCCCGCAGTAAATTGCTTCAGATTCCTGGCACTAAACCGTCTGTTCACACCGGGCAGCTCATCGTGTCCTCCGGTGTACCATCACTAGACTGCGCTTTGGGTGAGAAGGCAGAAAATATCTGTTGTAAAGTATGAAAGTCTCCATTCTAATCGTTTTTATTGGTATTTCTCGATATAATGACTTGTCTTAACAGGAGGAGGACTGGCAGTGGGCAGCCTGCTGCTTATTGGTAAGATCTATTTTACATTAGTCTTGTCGCTGTGTTCTGACGTCATCAAACCGGTGGGTGGGGGGGGGGGGCGTGGGCGTGGGCTGGGGAGGCAGGAGATTAGCAAACACTATTACATGACTATTGACCTTAAAAATAGATTTAGGTCCTCCACTGAGATGAGGGCGACTCTGTGAGGATCCTGAGACATCTAGAGATGTTCCAGCTCCAGTTAGACTCTATACTAAAGAGGAGATCCAACTCCAATCTCATCAATACAACATTTATCAGACTGTATATTTATAATCACACCCTCCAGTGTCACCCATATGAGGATGAGGTTCACTTTGAGTCTGGTTCCTTTCAAGGTTTCTTCCTTTATCATTCAAGGGAGTTTTTTCCTCCCCACAGTCACCTGAGTCACCTCAGACTTGCTCATTGGTGATAAATACATATACATTTAAATATATCTAATATTAATCTTGAATTTTGTATTCTATTAATTTTTATATGGTTCTTTATATTAACCTTTTGTTTTATGTTCTGTAAAGCTGCTTTGAAACAATGTCAATTGTAAAAAGCGCTATACAAATAAATTTTATATACAGGGATGTGGTAGCTCAGTCTTTAAGGTGTTCTACTACTGATAGGAAGGTCATGGGTTTAAATCCCAAGTCCAACAAGTTGCCACTGCTGGGCCCCTGTGCAAGGCCCTTAACCCTCAATTGCTCAGGTGTATAAACTGAAATAAAAATGTAAGCCACTCTGGATAAGAGCGTCTGCTAAATGCTGTAAATGTAAAATTTAATTGAATAGTCTTCTAAGTGAAAGTTTTAGGTATATTGAAAGGCTTATTGTGTGTGTTCTAGAGGAGGATGAGTTTGACAGCTACTCACGTACATTGCTGCAGTATTTCCTGGCTGAAGGGGTGATGAGTGGACACGAACTCTTCATTGCTTCTGCTCAAGATCACCCTGATGACATCATAAAGGTAATCACACGCTGTGCTGTATAGTCACACTATCAGAAGGGTCCCTATGGACTATTCAGTAAAAAGAAACTTTTGCAATAACTTCTCTTATGTGAAGTTTAGACATACAGTCAGGTCCATAGATATTTGGACAGTGACCACAGTATAGTGAATAAAAAAATAAGGAATCAAAGGTAACTAAATAATTGGCTGCTTAGATGTTTCATGGCAAGGCATTTCACATTATTCCATTCAAGTCAACAGATAAAGGGTCTAGAGATGTTTCACCATTTGCATTTGGAATCATGTTGCTGTTAACTCTCAATATGAAGCCCAAAGAGATGAGGTAAGTCCTCAACGGGCTGGAAAATCAAAACAAACCCATCAGAGAGACAGCATTAGGGGTGGCCAAGTCAACAACAAAAAAAAAATGCACTGATAAGCTCAGGAACACTAAAAACCTTGCTGAATGAGAGAAGATTTTTTCCCTGCTGAAGAGAACTCCCAATACAGCAGTCCGCCAGATCAAGAACACTCCCCAGGAGGTAGGTGCTCTTAAAAGTCTTGGCCTTTCTTGAAAGCTCCTTATCTATATAACACAAGAGCCTCACCTTTTAAAAAAAACTTTTTATTTGAACCTGTCCCATCATTACAAGTCATGAAATGACCCATCATAACTTTGTATTACAAGCATCACGTTCCCCAAAAAAAATGATTTTCAAATGTATTGCGTCCTGTTTTTATTTGCATTCACCATCCACTTTTTTCTGATTTTATAGTTTTACTAGAATTAGAAATAGAATTGTGTCTTCAGTTATGCTCACTCCCAGAAATGCAATTGCAAAGACACATTTAATAAAGCCATTGAAAGTGACTAAAGTCTAGATTTCTATTTGTAAAGTGCTTGATGTCTGTGCTGCAGGATCTTCCATCTCCACTTCAGGATGGAGATCCAGGGCCTAAGACTGTCTCGTCATCGAATCTGGATCAGCAAGATGCAATGAAAATCGCCTGGCGCTATCAGAACCTTCCTAAGGTCCAGGTAAAAACAATTCTCCACAGAGAGACAAAGATGAATGTGTAAGATCAGTGATGTTGTGAAAATAGTTTTCTCTCACCCCTGACATTGTGTACAGACTGCGCTTTCCTCTTCATCACGCTTTGGTCATTATTACGACCTCTCCAAACATATGGAGCAAGATCTTCTACAAAACACCAAGATTCACACTTTCTACCTGCCTGAAGAGCAAACAGACGCTAAACATCAGAGGTACACACTTCAGCCTTAGACATATGGGAAACACTCCCAGTTAAACCACCTAATTACACCCACCAAGGTATAGTCACCGGGTTAACTAGTTCTCTACAAATTATTTATTTACACCAGTATGCAAGATTAAGTCTATTATAGTGTGGAAATTCTGTTAATCAGTCTGATTCTGATCTGTTCTATCAATGCGCAACTAACCTAATGACATCATGATGTACGTTAAGGTTAAACTAACACCCTGACCACATAGCAGAGGTGGAAACAAGGCATATGGTTTTATTATTTATTTATTTTTTTAAAAACAGCTTAAGCAAATATAGGTGTTGGGTTTTTCATGTCATCACATAAAATCAATTCTGTATGTGCATTAAGTGAGCAATAAGTAAAGGATATATATTCTAGTGCAAAAATGTCTAGGCAATGGTACTACAGAAAAGAGTTTTCCACAATCTCAGGTTGAAAATAACATGAAAATGAAATGAAAATAACTTATATTGAAGACATTGTTTGATAGCACTTTTATTTTGCTTTGCAATCAAGAAATCAACAATTTTCTAAGCTAATAATTTTTTCTATATATACATGCCTTTGCGTGTAGACCAGAAAAAACAACATCCAGCTTCCGGTGATAGCGATGACGTCATTATTTCAGTGGTTGAATGATAATATTTAAATTAATACCTACAAAGCCCAGGTACCTACCTGCATACTTCATACCTATGTAGGAATAGCATTCATGAATCATGACAGTATGGAAGTGCTGGGAAAGCGCTGGTTAAAGGTGGGGTGCACGATGTTTGAAAAATGCTTCAGAATACTCAGAGTCGGGGTGACAAAACAAACGTGTAGCCAATTAGCAGAAATGGGCGTGTCTTGTCAATATGCGGCAGAGAGAGTGTTCAGTGCGCATGTCTGACATTAGGAGAAAGTGATTGAAACATTGACATGGCGGATACCTGCCGTTACCTCTGCCTCAGGTTCTAGGTGTTGAACATCTTCTTCCGCGTGAAACAGAGCTAAACCTTTCACTGTACAACACACAGTACTACAAACACACATTTGTATTACTCATTGAGTTCATTTATTGATAAAAATATCCCCTCGGCCAGCTGCCCCAACAGGTTCCGCCATAATATTTGCCTGGGTTGTGTATGTATGTGTGGGGTGGAGCTATCAATACGGGGTGGGACCCATTTGGGTTAGGGGCATGTTTGTTTTGGTGATTTCAAATGTCAACATTGGCTTTCAAACATCGTGCACTCAGCCTTTAAAGTGGTAAATGATGTACTACTGGTTTCTGATCAGGGTGGTGTCTCCATGCTGGTGTTGCTATACAAATAAAACTGCATTGAAATTACTGATCAGCAAGCCCTTCTTACAGTTAGCAAATGTAACCAGATACAAAGGATAACACAAATAATGCAGGTCTAAACTGACCTACGGAAACTCTAAAGCTGTATTCAGTTGAAAGTTGTATTGTTACAGCTGAACTTTTAGATATGATTCAGGATTTTTAAATGTGCTTGGTACACAGATATGATTGGAGAAACTCCGTAGTAAGTATGTGGGGGAAATAATATTTTAGAGGATATTTGAAATTTAAAAACATTCTCTTGATTGCAATAATTTTCAAAAACGTTGAAGCTTCATTTTACCTTCAGAACACTGTTCATTACTGGGAGGGACTCAATAATTCTGGTTTTACTGTGAAACTTTTCCACAGTCTATCCACAACTATTCATCATTATTCCTCATATCTCTTCCTCTGCCTTGTCTCTCTACCCCAGTCTCAATCCCAGTGGTGTTCTTGGCCCCTACTCTGTGTTACTACGCTCTATCCAGTTGTTAATCAGACAAAATGGGTTTGATGGCTCAAACTCACAGGTCAGTCCCTTTATTCAAAATGGAATCGTTTGCATATTTAGAGTCTTTTATGAGATTTACAGAAAAATACCTGATAAAAAAAAGGAGTATTATGGAAATTGTAGCCATGTCCAAATGAACCTGATATATAAAGGTGTATTAAAGAACTGAGAACATGTCACTTTTGAAACTCTTCAAAAATATTGGAGCATGTGACTGACACTTTTGCAATAGATCACACTTTTGCACTTTTAAGTGCAATGAACATACATACAGACACAAAAATGCACACATAAAATGTCCACTAACACACGCACCCAAAACACACACTCACACACCACACACACACGTGCACACACACACACACAAACACAGACACAAATAGGGCATTGCATTTCATTAGGCCTCCAGAAAAAAAAAAGCTACATATTTGTAAATATTTCACACTTTTTTTTGATATGCCTTTGCCTAGCAGAGGGCACAATATGATCTACCGAAATGATGCTACCCACACACGCATTCGCACACACAAACAGGCATTGGGCATTGCATTTTGATTTATAAGCATTCAAGTCAATTTTGCCTGGAAAAAACAGGTTTTATTATTCGCTGACATTTAAAATGGTCAGAATGGTTTCAAAACAATCCCCTGGCTTTGAAATATACCAGCCTGTAATTATGGGGTCAGAATTGTTTCGTTATTCTGAATAAATATACTATGATCCACAAATAAATATAAAAAGTTTCACAAATATTTTTTAAATCAACAAAAGCAAAATAAGCAAACCGTAAATATATGTTACACATTTCACAAAAAGAAATGAAATTCACAAATAAATAAAATGGGATTTGCAAATAAAATTTTTTTTATAAATATATATTTAATTGTATTTATTTGTGAATCGCGTTCTGTGCATTTGTGGATTTGAAACATTTCTAACGTCAAGACGTGCACAAGAATCCACAAATAGGTGGACTCCGCCCACCGTCTACTCCAGCCAATCGGACAACGGTCTCGTGGCGCTGACCAATCGTGGCACGGTCTACCTCCAACCAATCACGATTATCTACTGTATGTGAAATAATAAAAATAAAAATAAAAAGCCCAGAAACAGAGATGAACCTTTTAAGACAAATATTGTAAACTCCTGATAGAGATAACATGTATGCTATCCTTACTAATCGGTCAAGTGCAGGTCATTTAGAAACAGAAGTTTCATGTGAAATAGCATTCAGTGTCAACTCACTGTACACCTTGTAAACTCAGTGTCAACTCACTGTACACCTGTAAACTCAGTGTCAACTCACTGTACACCTGTAAACTCAGTGTCAACTCACTGTACACCTGTAAACTCAGTGTCAACTCACTGTACACCTTGTAAACTCAGTGTCAACTCACTGTACACCTTGTCAACTCAGTGTCAACTCACTGTACACCTTGTAAACTCAGTGTCAACTCACTGTACACCTGTAAACTCAGTGTCAACTCACTGTACACCTTGTAAACTCAGTGTCAACTCACTGTACACCTTGTCAACTCAGTGTCAACTCACTGTACACCTTGTAAACTCAGTGTCAACTCACTGTACACCTTGTCAACTCAGTGTCAACTCACTGTACACCTTGTCAACTCAGTGTCAACTCACTGTACACCTTGTCAACTCACTGTCAACTCACTGTACACCTTGTCAACTCACTGTCAACTCACTGTACACCTGTAAACATTGCTCACATTTGGCTGATGAAAATGTACTGTGTGACTTTATTAAAGTAAAAGCTAAAGGAAGCAGGATGCATTATGCTTACAACAACTCTTAGGTTATTGGTATACAGCTTGTATACATTAGAATAAAATGTCATTTCTTCACGACCATAATGCTTTATATAACGTAGAACGATGGCACACAGGGCTAAGTCATGTACGTGGAAGTGAAAGCAAGTATGAGAAAAATGCAAAGTAAAAAAAAATCATGAGACTGTAAATACATGTGAAAGGGCACACAAAATAGAACAAGAGAATCGTACTGGATGAAAAAAAACGAGTGCAAACTAGACACTGCATTGAAGAACAGCCTCAGAGCGAGTAAATCAGAACGTGATTGGTTGGAGGTAGACCGTGCCACGATTGGTCAGAGCCACGAGACCGTTGTCCGATTGGCTGGAGTAGACGGTGGGCGGAGTCTACCTATTTGTGGATTCTTGTGCACGTCTTGACGTTAGACATGTTTCAAATCCACAATTGCACAGAATGCGATTCACAAATGAGCAGGAAGCCATTCACAAATAAATACAATTAAATATATATTTATAAATATTTTTTTATTTGCAAATCCCATTTTATTTATCTGTGAATTTCATTTCTTTTTGTGAAATGTGTAACATATATTTACGGTTTGCTTATTGTGCATTTGTTGATTTAAAAAATATTTGTGAAACTTTTTATATTTATTTGTGGATCATAGTATATTTATTCAGAATAACGAAACAATTCTGACCCCATACATATATATATACTTCATTTTTTATAAGCAGTCAAAACAGACAAGGTCAACTTGACTGGGCGCTCTTTATTTGCAAAGGAATGCAGACGAGGTCTGCAGAAGGGTTAAACAATGAATAGCTTTGAATATCTGATCATGTTTTGAAGCCTGAGCTTTAACTATGAAGACTGCATTTGTTGTTAAAAGGGTTAAAACCACACTTTTGATCCACAAAAGTGTAGACAAAGTAAGTATCTGCTCATGATCCAAAACCTACCAGCTCATCTGTGAAACATGGTGGTGGTAGTGCTATGTCTTGGACTTGTGTGGCTGCTTCTGGAACATTCTCACTAATCTTTATTGATGATGGAGCACATGATGGTAGCAGTAGAATGAATTCAGAAGTCAACAGAAACATTCTGTCTAATCATTTACTGAGAAATACATCCAGTCTAATTAGGAGGAACTTCATGATGAAGCAAGATATTGATGCAGAACTCACTGCTAAAACAACAAAGGTCTTCATCAGGGGAAAAGTGAAAGCTTTTAGACCAGACAAGTCAATCAGCAGACTTGAATCCAACTGAGTACATTTCACCTTTTGAAGAGCAGAATATTAGTGGAGATAATAGTGGAGACAAGGTAAATAATAGTGGAGACAAGGTAGATCCTTGAAGAAATCTGACATCCATGGTCAACTTGACACCAAGGACACAAACTAAACTCTAATTGTGCTCACAAAGAGACCTGATTGCATAAAGTATGATCACTCGTTGTCTCACCTCTCACCTGTCTCAAATTAGCATTAACCTCTTGGTGACAGACATGAGGTTCACCAAGGTACACAAGTTTGTTCACGACATCCATCTAATCTACAAAGGACTCTTTGATTATGATCTCGGGCTGTAGTAGTTGAGTTCACACCATTAACACTGTACCTCTTTCTCTCTCTCTCTCTCTCTCTCCCACTGTAAGGTGAAGCCCTGTAATGTGCTACGACTTGCCCTGCACTCTCTGGGGTCAGCACTATGGGGTGATGATGTGTGTGTTAGTCCTGCCAACAATCACGCCCTGTTGTCCTTCCTCTATGCCCTCCGAGCCCTGCTACGCTCTTCCCTTTCCGTTGCAACGGTGACGGTACCCACTCACCTTGTCAGGGTAAGAGCCCAGAGTGTGTGTGTGTGTGTGTGAGAGAGAGAGAGACAAACAGACACACAGATAATGTGTTTACATTTTGACGGAACCCATAGACGAAATGCCTCAAAATAAGTGGTAAATTGTCGAATCACGAAGTTGCCTCATGTCACGAGAACATTCCAGGTCCTCAAGCGTTCTACAGTTCTTGAGTATACCGATGACTGTGTGTGCCCCTGTGGTTCTTTTGCTACACCAACAATGTAGAGAAAGTGCCCTTAATGTGGTACTGTGCTCTTAAGCTGTCTCTCAATGGCCTACAGAGGGCACTGCAGTTTATATGTAATGCACCATGAGTTTTTTTTTTCATCAAATACACGTCACTATATTGGGACGGTAGTTTTGCTAATGACGTTTCTAAAGTAGCCGTTCATTTGGTTTTTAATCGTAAAATAGGACTGGCCTATATTCCATTTTAAATTATGCTTGACCCAGTTCCATTATTTCCTCTCATTTCCATTTAGACAGCGTGAAGCCCAGCGGAAATACAAGTCGGTTTACACATGCACATAAACAAACCTGTGATTTCACCCACAAGTTGATGAAATGCTCATTACAGATTTATTCCATTTTCCTGTAATAATCTTCTGGAATGTTTTCCACTAGATGTTGGATTGTGGCTGTGTACATTAGTGTTCATTCAGCTACAAGAGCGTTACTGAGATCAGACACTGATGTTGGGATGTTGATGAGACTCCAGTTCCAGTTCATCAGAGGTGTTCAGTGGGGTTGAGTCAGAGTCAGGGTTCTGTTCAGGACACTTTTGTTCTTCCAGTTCAACGTTCACCTCTACAGCAGGTCTTCGTGGAGCTGCACAGGGACATTGTCATGGTGGAACAGGGTTTAGACTCTTTGTTTCGTATATTTGTGCGCGTCAGACTTTGGGTTTTTGATGTTCACAGGACCACGTACCTTTGGCAAATCATATTTTATAAATAGAACATTTTGGATATTCAAATGACCAAAACTCCCAAGACTGCATAGTGTAAAGATCATTTGTGGATTGGGCAGACTATTTGTTTATTTATTTGTTTGTTTGTTTATAATTAGGGAACAGAGATATGTAATAATTCTTTATTAAGATTATTAGAATATAATACAATAACTCCTTACTTGTCTCTCACTCTTGTGAAACTGTCCCTTTGGTTGTATTATCAGCTTGTGTCTCCTTTTGTAGAATAAGTTAATAAGAGGGAGGATGATCAGGTTGAGCGATACAGCTATCGCATTGCAGTCGTTCTCAGATGCCGAGAGAAACAATAGCCCACTTTATAAAGACTACCACGGTGAGACACACACACACACACACACACACACACACACACACATGCACATATCATGACCCTCCCACCAGAATACACAGACATTATCAGACAGTACAGCAGGAGGTTCTATGTTCTGAGTTTCAATGTGATTCAGTGAGAAGGCAAGACAAATTACAGGCCTTAACCCAAAGTGGCAAGAAAATATTTATTAAAATAAAACTAGACCTATAGCTAAAGTTTTTTGTTGTGACTAACTGATTTGTTGTAACTCGTGTGTATGTGTGTGTATATGTGTATGTGTGTATATATGTGTGTGTGTGTGTATATGTGTGTGTGTGTGTGTGTGTGTGTGTGTGTGTGTGTGTGTGTGTGTGTGTGTGTGTGTGTGTGTGTGCATGTGTGTGCATGTGTGCACGCATGTGAATGTGGCTGCAGGTCTTCTGCATGTTATCCAGGTTCCTCGGCTGAACTGTTTGAGCTGTGAAGTTCCAGATACAAAGGACCTCGCATTCAGACTGAAGAGGAAACAGTTTACCATTGAAGTATACACACACACACACACACACACACTCTCACACACACATACACAGTATAATAGTCAGTGTTTGCCCATTACCCATCGTGCTCTTAGATCAGGTTACAGTGGTAATTAAAATAATGAGGGAATAACATACTTATGGCCATGGAAGACATTAGCAGCCAATTAACGTTGATCGTTAAAAATACTGTAGTAAATAGTGCTACATTCACATGTAAACACCTTTACATTAACGTTGAAAGATAAGCAGGTAAAATGAGTGTAGGATGATTTGAAGAGTTTAATAAGAATGAGATCAGAACACGAGACAGGAAACTTCTTTCATTTATTCTACAGTGTTTTAACCGCACTTATCTTTCTCTCACACCTTGTTAACTTGTTGCTGTCTTCTCTTCCCCCAACACCTTCCCGCTACCCCTTTCCAGAGGATGCATTTGCCCCCAGATCTCTCAGACTCAGTAAGCCGGGTCAGTAAAGTACAGCATGCTCCAGTTTGTACTACTGATAGAAACAAGCACCTGGACTTCTAGAGAGCACCCACACTTTCATCTTCATCTTTATTTCTAATCATCAAATAAAAGAACATTTCTTATTCAGGAGTGTTGTGATATTTGAATCTTAATTATTGCTTATATTACTGTTGACATGAGAGAGTGAGTGTGAGAGTGAGAGTGAGAGTGAGAGTGAGAGTGAGAGTGAGAGTGAGAGTGAGTGTGAGAGTGAGTGTGAGAGTGAGTGTGAGAGTGAGAGTGAGTGTGAGTGTGAGTGAGTGTGTGTGAGTGGTAGTATGAGTGTGTGGTAGAGTGGGTGTGAGTGGAAGAGTGGGTGTGTGGTAGAGTGACTGTGAGTGGTAGAGTGGGTGTGAGTGTGTGTGGTAGTGTGAGTGGTTGAGTGGGTGTGTGTGGTAGAGTGGGTGTGTGGTAGAGTGAGTGTGAGTGGTAGAGTCAGTGTGTGAGTGTGTGTGGTAGTGTGAGTGGTTGAGTGGGTGTGAGTGTGAGTGGTAGAGTGAGTGTGTGAGTGTGTGTGGTAGTGTGAGTGGTAGAGTGGGTGTGTGTGGTAGAGTGAGTGTGAGTGGTAGAGTCAGTGTGTGTGTGGGTGTGAGTGGTAGAGTGGGTGTGAGTGTGAGTGGTAGAGTGTGTGTGTGTGGTAGAGTGAATGTGAGTGGTAGAGTCAGTGTGTGTGTGGGTGTGAGTGGTAGAGTGAGTGTGAGTGGTAGAGTGAGTGTGAGTGGTAGAGTCAGTGTGTGTGGGTGTGAGTGGTAGAGTGAGTGTGAGTGGTAGAGTCAGTGTGTGTGGGTGTGAGTGGTAGAGTGGGTGTGAGTGGTAGAGTCAGTGTGTGAGTGGTAGAGTCAGTGTGTGAGTGGTAGAGTCAGTGTGTGAGTGGTAGAGTGAGAGTGTGTGTGGCTTGTGGCATCATGTTAGTTATACTGATATTACTTTTCTGCCTACTGGTGATCAGATTAGATCATATAATCAGATTCAATGCGAAAACAGTCGAAATAATCAAAAGTGGTTTTCCACAAATGTTAATCTCAGTAATACTGTTTTATTTTTTCCTGACTCCGAACGTCTCTCAGTATTTGGTGTTTTTTTTTCTTTCATATTCATGCTTTTAACAAATTACTGAAATTGTCTCAAAGCATCTTTACAGAAAAATAAAAATTCGGAATAAAAAATGACAGCATTAACTTGAACATAGAATTTATATTTATCCTTAGTGAGAAATTTTGATTGAGGTTTTATTTTTTTTTACTGACAGCTTGCCGACATGAAATTAGTGAAAGGAATGTATAGAAATCAGATTAATAATTAATTAAAAGGCTTGGTTTATCTTGGTAATCTTATAAAAGTCAATAATAAAATCAGACTACAATTGGATGTCATTCTTTGCAGCTTTCATGTAACGTTTGTTCAAGAAAACGTAGGTACTGAATCTAAAACACGAATTAATGATTTTGAAGAATTCAGTTAAATTCATTCAGTCCAATAATTTCTATTTGTCTACATTTTATGGATAATATTATTTAGGTTTATTATAGAATAGATTTTAGAGATATATATTATTTGAAATGAATATTATATATTTAAAATTAATTTTAAACTTGAAATGTTTAAAATAAAACAAAATATTTATTTATTTAATTCTTATTTTTATTTATTTATTTTTCCTTCTGTTTCTATACTTCTGTAAAGCTGCTTTGAGACAATGTGAATTGTTAAAAGCGCTAAACAAATAAAATTGAATCGAAATGAATTAATATCAAATTATCATTGCCACTGCATACTGTCCCTGTATTGGGCTTAGTTTTGCTGTCGTCTGTTACATTAAAGCAATGTGATAAGCTAATCTAGTGGCAAAATAGAGACATTTTATAGAAATCACTAGCCTACGAGATGTCATTTAGATAACATCATGTGTGTTTTAAAATTTGAGTGTGATCATTGCTACTAGGGCTATTTTTTAATGTGACTATAATTTCTATATTAATGCTTCCTATATTTCAATCGTGAGTGTGTATTAAACTGATGGTGTGTCTGAAGGATATAAAGTCTAACTTTTTATAGCGTGAGCAGATAGCACACAGACACACCCAAGTGGACACACATTTCATTTGCATTTCCAGCATTTAGCAGACGCTCTTATCCAGAGCGACATACTGTACATTTGCATCTAATTTTATACAACTGAGCAATTGATGGTTAAGGGCCTTGCTCAGGGGCCCAGCAGTGGCAGCTTGGTAGACTTGGGAATCAAACTCACAACCTTCTGATTGGTAGCCCAACGCCTTAAGCACTAGGCTACCAAATCAGAAGGCTGTGAGTTCGATTCCCAAGTCAACTTTATATCCTTCATGCCCAGCAGTGGCAGCCTGGTAGACTTGGGAAATGTGAAATGTGTGTCCACTTGGGTGTGTCTGTGTGCTATCTGCTCACGCTATAAAAAGTGTGTGTTCTCTTATCAGGGAGAAGAAGTTGCCCAGGAAATACTTCTAAAGGGTGTATATTAAATCTCATGTATTCATACTTGCCTGCAGAAAAAGGAGCATTCATGGATTGGCTTGCTGTTCCATTATTTTTTTAGGAGCTACTGTATCTAGTTGTGGTTGTGTGCAAAACCTGTATCTGTGGAAAATTATTGTTCTTAACCTTCCTCTTACTCATGTTGAGTGAGAAAATCCAGACTGTATCCCATCCATAAACAGATTTCAGCTTTTTATGATGTTTCTTTACTTCTGTAAAGCTTCACTGAGACAAATGTGAATTGTTAAAAGTGCTATACAAATCAATTAAATTAAATACTTTCTCAAGCCACTGTATATATGTAAAATGCAGACATAAATTTCTTCCGACTCCATAAAATGACTGTACAGCACTACTAACCAGGTACCAAGCTGATAAGTGACATATTATTGTCTGTGTGGCTTGAAGCGGTGGGAGGGAAACAGATACTGACTCATAAACTGTTGTAATTAAGAGGTAAATTTACCAAAGCTGAAGTTGTAGCGCTGCGTTTCTATAGACGGCTTGACGACTTACTGAGGTAAGACTCCAATACAGGTTAGATCTTTCACTCATTTCTATAATCTTGTTTAGGGTAGATTTAGCCATTTATAACAATTTAAACGAGTCCTATTTTGTGTGCGCAAAAACTCTGACATGTTTGTTCTGATGTATTGTACTCAGATACCTAAGAACATAACTTAAGTATAGATACTTGGGATACATAAAGGAGCCTTTTGTTGAAAAATTCTCAGTCACATTCTCCGCTTTCTGTGTCTGTACCTGGTGTTAATACGCCGTCAGAGCGCCTAAACTTTAGCTTTGCCTGAGCTCTTATAGATATCTGACTACTTTAGGCCCTAAAGTAGTCAGATATCTATAAGAGCTCAGGCAAAGCTATGCAAATTGTAGAAAGAATACCGGACCAGGACCGTTGTTCATTTTTTTGTTTACTCTTCTCTGAATGTTTTTGCTTTGCACTCTCTTGTGCTTATCAGAAGGTTTTTAGACATTTTGCGATGACTGTTCTGAGAACGGCGAGACTTTGTCTGTTAAAAATAACAGTCCTGTATGTCGGGAGTGGCTGGCAGTCATGTGACATTTTATATTGATCTGTGTATCTCTAACAATCACCTGCAACCTTTGAGAAGGGTGTGAGCTGGTTAACGGTGTGCTAGATAACGTTCCTGGAATTCATGCCATCGTATATCATCAATATATCTAGACATACACATGTCTGAAGTGAATGTAATAATTGTATGACTTACAGAAATGGCATTGGTGTCTGAATTTCTGGGTCAGCTCACACTTGGAGCGGTGAGTATGGAAGAACTGTATATATACAGTTATCATATTATCATTTTCCTGTTAAAATCCATCATAACATTTGGACAGCTTCTCAATTCAGCCATGAGAAAGAAAAAAAATCAATTAAAAAATTTGTTTAAAATTGTTAATTTCCCTCGTTCCCACCTTGGTGACTTTAAGGACACCAATCCGTTTTATCCCAATTATTCTTGTTGAAATATATTTATTATTAAAATGTTGAAACGAGAAGAAACGATTCTAATTAACAAACCTCAGGGGAGAGAAGCTCGGTTCCCAACAGTGGTACCGGCTGTACATTTTGACCCGGAGAAGGATGCGAGCTGGATCGATACAGCCATTAAAACCAAAGGTAAAAGAAGAAGCTTATTGCTCGTTTCACTACATCGAATGATTCAGGCCTTGATACATTGGATTGAAAAAAATTAATTTTCTTCCCTTTATTGCCTTATTATGTTGTTGTATTTTAGATGGATAAACCTCATTAAATTCCAACTTCCTCTATTCCAGGTGTGGATGAGGCCATAATCATTGATATCCTAACACAGCGCACCTATAGCCAGAGGAGAGAGATCGCATTTGAGTATGAGAGGAAAACAAAAAAGGTACAGTGGAAGAGAAACTACCTCAAGTTCACACCTATAGAGGCGACCAGGCAAATAAAGTATATTTGATTCATATAAACAGACACAAGATGTGATTTTTTGGGATAAGAACCAAAGACTTCATAAAGTTTTGCTGGACTTGGGTGCAAATGGGGAGATAACATTTTGTGGGCCACCACATTGCAATTAAAGACAAAATCGTCAATGATATTAACAAAGTGATAAGTGTCTTAATAGCACAGATGATGAGACATTAATATACTGTTTAAATTATTCTTGTTGATTGCTGTAGGACATGATTACTGCCCTGAAAGCAGCACTGTCAGGATCTCTAGAAAATCTTATTCTTGGCCTAATGAAGAACACAGTGCAATTCGATGCCTTTGAGCTCAGAGCTTCGATGAAGGTGAGTTTCAGCCTTCGTGTATAAAAGTACATAAATCAGCTCTGTATCTGTGAAATCTACTGTACAAATAGTGCAAAATCAAATCAGCAGCTTCTTTTTTTTAAATTAGCTACAGTATATCAATATGGACAATATCTCAGAAAAGTGCTTGTGATATCATTTAACTGGTATATCAATATTCTATTATTTTGTCATACTGCCCGGCTATAGTTATGTTGATCGTTATGTTCTATACTTTATAGGGTCTTGGTACTGATGAGGAGAGTTTGATTGAGATCGTTTGCTCTCGTAGTAACGAGGAACTGCTGGAGATTAAAAAAGTTTACAAGGAATGTAAGTAAAACGCTTTGTGTCTCTTGGCACTCTACGGCTGGTTATGCACTAAACAAAAACATTTAGAAAATCCACTAGCCAAATATACTGGGGTCTACAGGCGATCTTATAGGAGGCAGCTGGAAAGTGGGTGGAAGTTAACACAGTCTATAGACTATAGTATCTGCTTATATAACACAGTCTATAATCTATAGTATCTGCTTATATAACACTGTCTCTAATCTGTAGTATCTGCTTATATAACACAGATTATAGACTGTTTTATATAAGCAGATACTATACATTAGAGACTGTGTTATATAAGCAGATACAATAGATAATAGACTGTTTTATATAAGCAGATACTATACATTAGAGACTATTGTATCTGCTTATATAACACTGTCTTTAATCTATAGTATCTGCTTATATAACACGGCCTATAATCTATTGTATCTGCTTATATAACATGGTCTATAATCTATTGTATCTGCTTATATAATACAGACTATAATCTATAGTATCTGCTTATATAACACGGCCTATAATCTATTGTATCTGCTTATATAAAACAGACTGTAATCTATAGTATTTGCTTTTGCAACACAGTCTATAATCTTTAGTATCTGTATATTTAATACATTCTATGCTCTATAGTAGCTGTATGTGTAATACATTCTCGAGTCTATAGTCTAAGCACTGCTTGGACTACCCTTTTAGTCTGTTCTTTTTTTAATGTATACACTATGTTCAGCAGAGCTTCTGTAACCACAACAGATTCCTTGTGCGTGTGTGCACATTTGGCGAATAAAGTAGATTCGGATTCAGATTCGGATTCAGATTCTTTTCACCATAACTAGAATGAATGATTTGATAGCTTGCACTAATCTGGGATTTACAACCAGAAACCACTTTCTTTAGCAAAGCTTTAAATCATGCATCATTAAAAGTAACCAACTGGCAAATAATCCCTGTTGTGTATAAATACATTTATATGTATGTACCACATTTCCATGTGTTAAAAAGGAAAGTTGAAATTTAATCCTTGAAGCGTTAAACCATTGTTTTGCCTGGTGATAGTGTTCAAGAAGGACTTGGAGAAAGATGTTGCTGGAGATACTTCCGGTGATTTTTGTAGGTTACTGCTGTCTCTGGTTGAGGTAAAAGAAAAACATAAATTCATGTTTACATTCAGCTATTTATTTAAAGTGACAGAAATAATGGAAAGCGTGTGTGTGTGTTTGTGTGCATTTCAAAGGCTAAAAGAGAAGAACCCAGCAACATTGTTGACCTTGAAAAGATTGACAATGACGCCAGAGTGAGTATTTGTCAAAATGAAGCATTTAAGCAAGTAAGATGCGTCTGGAGACCGAACATTCTCCAGCTTAACAAATTCAGTATGATGTTAAGATGCGTCTGAACTATTGCAGGCCCTCTATGATGCAGGGGTGAAGAGAAAGGGAACGGACGTGGCCACTTGGATAGCCATTTTCTCTGAAAGGAGTGTACTACATCTCCAGAAAGGTAAAAAATAGACACAATGGAGCATAACCTGTCTGTGATAAAAGGATAATAATGAAAACGTCTTTCTTTTTTGTAGTGTTTGAGAGGTATAACAGCTACAGCCCATATGACATAAAGGAGAGCATTCGAAAGGAGGTTAAAGGAGATCTGGAGAAATCCTTCCTTACACTGGGTAGCTAAGGATGATAGACTTTCTGGGCATGCACAGAATCCATGTCTTTACAATAATTTTAATGTAGTAGAGATACAAGTCAGTTACTTGATACTCTCTCTTTATCTCTCTCTCTCTCTCTCTCTCTCTCTCTCTCTCCGTAGTGGAGTGCTTTGAAAACAAGCAGCTTTACTTTGCTAGCAAACTCAACGAAGCCATGAAGGTAAGTGTATTTCATTAAAATGGTTTGATGTTGCATGTATATTTGTTATTTATTCCATTCAAATCTACACTAACTGTAACTTATCTAGCCCAAAAGCGTCAAGGACAAGGTCGTGACTCGGATCATGGTCTCACGCTGTGAAGTGGATCTCATGAAGATCCGCATGGAGTTTAAAACCCATTTTGGAAAATCACTCTACCAGACAATCTTGGTTCGTATAATTAGTATCTCTCTCTCACTCACTCACTCACTCACTCACTCACTCACTCACTCATGCTTTCTCTCGTGCCGACAAATGCAACACTAACTCCTAATATATTTCATATATCTTCTTTTCCTTAGGAGGTCACAAAGGGTGACTACCAGAGAGCGCTGCTAAATCTGTGTGGAGGAGATGATTAGCAAGAAATGGTGGGAAACATAATGCTTCCACTGTTGTCCAAACATAACTGTGAGGATGAGGAACATATACTTTATAGAGCATCCAAAGTTTTTATCAGCTCTAGTAGTATTTTTTATAGTCTGAATTTAAATAAATATTTCCATGATGAAACATGTATTTTGATATGGTTTTATTTCTCACCCATGCATTTCTGTCATTAAAACTGTACAAGCAAAGACAGCTCCAAGATTACTGTTATTGATGATAAAGTGTGGTGGATGAACCAAGCTGCTCTTAATAATCACTTCATAGTTACTTTCAGGAAGCAGTGCAACATGCACACGGTGTATTCATCTGATGGTCACTTTAATAGGAACATTTGTTTGAATTCTGGTTCAGAGCTTTAGGTAATGTTAACATCAGTATGGATAAAATCCTCTAAGGTTAGAAGAATAACTACAGCAGACACCAGGCCCAGATTGGCCGTCGGGAGGTTTGGGAAAAACAACCGCTCACCTGCGCAGTTATATACACTGGCACATTCTGTGGCCCTAAGAATTGATGTTTGGTGCATGGATACAGTCAAACATTAAATAGTTCATCAATCATGGATCAATAGTCTCACCTTAGCTCTGTGTATGGGATGTGATAGCCTAGTGGTTAAGGTGCTGGGCCACTGATCTGAAGGTTTTGAGTTCAATTCCCAAGTCTACTAAGCTACCACTGTTGGGCCCCTGAGCAAAGCCCTTAACTGTCAATTGCTCAGTTGTATAAAAATGAGAATGTGCTGTCACATCCGCATATAGCCTAAAGCCAGCTACAATATGTACTACTGAGAAACCACACACCACTAATTACTCCCCATTACTTAAGGAAACAAAAAGGGAAGATCTTAGATTATTGCTGATAGGATCTGTTTTCATGCAAGAAGGGAAATAAATAATTAATTACAAAAAATAATTATCTAACCAGATTGCCAATGAGTTCATTATAATTCAAACTGATTTTTATAGAACGTGTCAAACTTTTTGTTTACATGATACATGTTTTTAAAAGGGTTGAACTGAATTTCTTGCTTTCTGAGTTTATTTTAGACCAATTAAACAGATATCATACTGCAATGTTTTAATGTAACTAAAGCTCAATAAAACCACAAAACGTCTGATTCGTCGTTGTTGATGCTCATAGATATATATCTATGGTTGATGCTGAAGATACAGGGCTTTGCGTATTTCCGCATCGGCGGTTATTTGTCCATGCGGCTTTCCGTAGTATCCGTTTAGAACTTGAGGAAGTAAATGGTTCAGCTAGCTAAGCTAAGCTAAATACAAAACAATCCCTAACGGTTCCTGTATAAAACACGCAATGGCATATCAGCTCTACCGAAACACGACACTCGGAAACAGTTTACAGGAGAGTCTTGATGAGCTGATACAGGTAAATAAATAAGTCCAAACCCTGCTAGCTTTAGCTGGAGTCATTTAGCGTCATCGGGTGTTTATGGCTAACTAGCTAGCTGCTGGATGTTATTGCACGTGCACCAAACAGTAGTTTAAAGTAAACACCTTGGAAGCTTTATGGTGTAATAATTAAAGTAAACAATGATGGAGAATATACTCGGCTTTGCAGGTAGCTGTTTCATGTCCTAACGGTTTGCTGGTGTAGTTATTGGTTCCACTTAATTTGGAGTGTGAATACTTAGAGAAAGCTGCCAGAACGACTATGGAGTTTAATAGTATGTGTTTATTTAGAACTTTCAGCTGGAAAAAAGACAAAAAATGCCCGATTTTATGCAATCTGTAATCTACTCGATAAGGAAAAATAATAGATTATAGAATGTTTCAGTCGTTTTAAACACTGAGGAACGAGTTATCAGTATATTTAATATGCGATTTCCGCATCTTACAGTGTGAGTGAGAGTGAGTGAGAGTGAGTGAGAGTGAGCGTGCAATGTTTATATTGTGAGTCACTAATAAGATTTTAAGCTAAATCGCTGCATCTTTCTCTTATGTTATGATTGAAACTTCAGTAACCCTAAAGTATCAGTGTCATTTATTGTTTGGTATAAAATGGCACTGGTACAGAATACTGTGCTTTTATATTATATTATATTATATTATATTATATTATATTATACGAGACACAAACAAATTTATACTGCACCTTAAGGTCCCATGAATCATTTACAGGTTTCTTCATACACCCAGTGTTTCCAATTTATTCAAATTTGTTCTTCAGACTCAACAAATCACCCCACAGTTGGCTCTGCAAGTCTTGCTACAGTTCGACAAAGCCATCAATACCGCACTGGCTAATCGCGTTCGCAACAGAGTCAACTTTAAAGTGAGTATTATTGTGATTGCTGTGTAACATCATGGCCAGAGTAGATGATAAAGATTTGAGGATTGTTTTGTGTGCGTATGTTGTATTGTCTTTCTGTTCGACATGCAGGGATCGTTGAACACGTACAGGTTTTGCGACAATGTGTGGACATTTGTTCTGAACGACGTGGAGTTCCGCGAGGTCACCGACCTGGTGAAGGTGGATAAAGTCAAGATTGTAGCCTGTGATGGAAAAAGTAAGACTTGTCAGTCACACTGGACATCCCTCATTGATCCCTCATTGATCCCTCATTCATTATTAGTTTTTAAGAGTAAACCTCAGGATCATACCTGTACGTGTGCTCTTAATGTGTTTCTTTATTAAGGTAAAACCACTTGGCTTGAATTGTGAGGTTTGTGTTTGTGTTTTTTGTCTGTTTTATGATTGTATTTGTGGTCTTAATTGTTTTTTTTAATTGGCTTTGTTGCAGACACTGGCTCTAATACAGCAGAGTGAGGAGGAAGAGGAGAGAGTGCAGAAGTTTAGAAGAGTGCCATAGTTACTGAGGAAGAAGATTAAGAACGATGAACTCAAAGAGAGAGGACTGTATACATACTATTTATTACAAACAACAGCTCTCCATCTTTCCTAGACCACCCAATTCCACACAAGGCCTTCCTTAGACATATTATATATAAGCCCACTTATTTCTCTTTTCTGTTTATAATTTTGCTTTGTAATATGTAATAAATTGTTTTAAAAGATGTGTTGTACTCAATATTAAATTAAAAAATATATTTAAAGGATTCAACCTAATAACAATGCAACAATGAACAATGCAAATATATTTCACGTACAGAAGTGCTTAAATCTCTATCGTTGGATACATCAATCCTGGTTCACTAGGTTACATGCTTAAGATACCATGAGTTTAAAACATTGTTCAAAGTTACAGTGAAAAAGTTTCAAAGGGTTTAAATGCAAAAAATAGGGAAAGAAGTGCTAGTTGAAGTGTTTTCTGAATAAGTAGGTCTTCAACCGCAAAGTATTATTACAACCTTGTGCTGATCCTAAGTCCTGATTAAATGGGAGAGTTGTGTCAGGAAGGGTATCCGGCATAAAACATGTCAAGTATACAGACCAGATGATCCACTGTGGTGACCAACAATATTTTAGCCAGTGTTTGAAGCTACTAAAGGTAAACTTTGGCTTTAAAACATATTCATATGAAGAAAAAACATAAAAAGGAAAAGTTCATCTGCCCCTAACTTCACTGTTAAAAACCTGCTGTATGGGTAGAACAAAAATGACCAATCCTGAATGTTTCACATTTGAGATCAGACGTTCTGATATTTGTTTTTAGGATTTGACTCACGCACAGCACAACTTTTCAAATGGTATGTTTCTCTTAGCTAATCCAACCCCCAGCAACCATCTAACCTAAAAAGTGTTGAATTTAATGTGTAAAATTTTCATTCACATCTAAATACATTTGTCAAGCTTCTGAGCTTCATCTTCAGTAAAACACACCAAAGAAAGAGGGTAGTTTTTCCAGATTAGATGAAGATACGCAAGGTTATCCATATGGGAAAGTATTGTTAAACTTTGATATCATTCGATCAGAAGAGATCCTACTCAGGTACATCACAGATAATCACTAGCACCAGAAAGAGAGATGAAAAAGACGACTCTGCAGGCCTCAACTTTAATCCAGATGTTTTGCACAGCTGCTCAGTGATCACTGTAGAGACTAAACGTTCTGAGCTTTTTCATTCATAACTTTTAATTGTCCGATACTTCATCCGATTTATACTCAATAGAAAAGTTAACCATTATAAAGAACAATATTAAACAAACCAACAAATCTAGAGCAATGTTTAAAACAGCATGGCATGTCCCCTTCTTTGAATGAATGTAAACCTCGATCATTTAACTATCATAGTTTACACATTTTGTGTACAAACAAGTAAGAATTAAGCCGATACACACTTGTAAATTAAGACAATTTAATCTAATCATGGGGGGCACGGTGGCTTAGTGGTTAGCACGTTCCCCTCACACCTCCAGGGTCGGGGTTTGATTCCCGCCTCCACCTTGTGTGTGTGGAGTTTGCATGTTCTCCCCGTGCCTTGGGGGTTTCCTCCGGGTACTCCGGTTTCCTCCCCCCGGTCCAAAGACATGCATGGTAGGTTGATTGGCATCTCTGGAAAAATTGTCCCTAGTGTGTGATTGAATGAGTGTGTGTGTGCCCTGCGATGGGTTGGCACTCCGTCCAGGGTGTATCCTGCCTTGATGCCCAATGACGCCTGAGATAGGCACAGGCTCCCCGTGACCCGAGGTAGTTCGGATAAGTGGTAGAAGATGAATGAATGAATAATCTATCAATTATCTATCAATAATCAATTACGTATCAGTAATATGAGTCTCATGAATATCAGCTGAATATCAGTTTGTTATCTACAATAAATTAATAGAGCCGGATAATGACAAAAGACAATGTGTAAATGTATAAACCTGGAAACAAAAATTTCATATTATTAAGTATTAAATATAAACAGAAAAAAGTGAGTCAGAATAGTCTTAATCTGAGTCTCAGATTTCACCATTGTGGTTCATTTCCTGTTCTGCTGCCTGTGAACATCATAGGTGTCACTCAATGCAAATAAACCGCTTCAGAAACACACCTTACACCTTACATACACACAGAATTTCCAAGAAAACCAAACAGGCAGAAGATTGTTTTACACATCTTCACTAAAAGACTGATAAATGAGGTCCAGTGTTTATTACAGAAGTAAGTTCAATACAGCTCATCTGTCTCTTTTTAGGGTTAGAGGAGGACAAAAGGGGGGGCATGGTGGCTTAGTGGTTAGCACGTTCGCCTCACACCTTCAGGGTTGGGGACTCGATTCCCGCCTCCACCTTGTGTGTGTGGAGTTTGCATGTTCACCCCGTGCCTCGGGGGTTTCCTCCGGGTACTCCGGTTTCCTCCCCGGTCCAAAGACATGCATGGTAGGTTGATTGGCATCTCTGGTAAATTGTCTGTAGTGTGTGATTGCGTGAGTGAATGAGAGTGTGTGTGTGCCCTGCGATGGGTTGGCACTCCGTCCAGGGTGTATCCCGCCTTGATGCCCGATGACGCCTGAGATAGGCACAGGCTCCCCGTTTGTTCCTCTTTGTCGCTTTTGTAGAAAGAAAATCAAATCTTCAAATTTCAAATTTTAATTTCATTAAGAAATTGAAGAAATTTGAAGATTTGATTTTCTTTCTACAAACGCGACAAAGACAGAAATCCAATCTGTTATTTAAACTTCTGTTTCCTCCTTTTGTCCTCCTCACTCACTCACTCATTTTCTACCGCTTATCTACCTCGGGTCACAGGGAGCCTGTGCCTATCTCAGGCGTCATCGGGCATCAAGGCAGGATACACCCTGGATGGAGTGCCAACCCATCGCAGGGCACACACACACTCTCATTCACTCACGCAATCACACACTACAGACAATTTACCAGAGATGCCAATCAACCTACCATGCATGTCTTTGGACCGGGGGAGGAAACCAGAGTACCCGGAGGAAACCCCCGAGGCACAGGGTGAACATGCAAACTCCACACACACAAGGCGGAGGCGGGAATAGAACCCCGACCCTGGAGGTGTGAGGCGAACGTGCTAACCACTAAGCCACCGTGCCCCCCATACAGTGATATATTTGGCATTAAAAGTGGACTCAAAGGGGAATTCGGGTCTCTTTCAGGACGAGCTCTTAAGACAACTTGCCCTCGTCATAGCTTCTTTAGGACTATCAATCAGAAGGTTGTGAGTTTGAATCCCATGTTCATCAAGCTGCCCCTGCTGGGCCCTGATTAAGGCTTATACAACTCGATTGCTCAGTTGTATAAAATGAGATAAAAATGTATATTGCTCTATAATGTATAATAGATGCTTTGTGTTAAGGAGCTCCCTGATGTTTAGTGGATGGTCATCAATGCATTTCGACTAATTTGATTTAAAAAAAAAATGTACCTTTTGTTATCTCGTGATCACAAGCAGCAACAACAAAAAAAAAACCTTCACATATATTCTTTCTTTACAGTTGTTTTAAAACAATGCCTAGAATTTCAACCATGTGTGATAAGCTCCTATTGCAACACCACCTGCATAATAGTGCTGGAGCTGGACCAATCAGATCGCTAGGATTGTTTCCGGTATCCAGGAAGTAGTCTCAGTGAAGGTTCACTTTAGCATTTAGCTTTCCTCATAGCTTTGGTGTCATATAAGCTACATAAGTTTATATAAGCTACAACATTCGGATGCGGTAAAAATGGACTGGAAAGAAGGCAGTGGGGTGAGTGAGCGAGTTTATTCGCTGTCAGCAGCTTGTGTTTAGTATATGTGCTAACTGAGCTAGTAGCTAACAGAGCTAGCTAACAGAGCTAGCTAGTTAATTGTAGAATTCAGCCTTGTGTGTCTTTAATTCACTATAAACTATACTATTGATTTAACTGACGCTACGTAATGATGAGAAGTAACAAACATTAGGAGGCTACAAAAAAAAATAAGGTTTGAGTCTGTTATTATTAATTATTTAGTTGTACTTTTCAAATGAAGGAAACTGTACAGTGTGTGACATTAAAAGTAAAAAACATTTCTACAATATGAAAGTACAGTTTGATTTACTGAATTATTGATTAAAGATTGAATTATTCTCACTTGCTATGGTATGACTGCATGGTATGAGAACTACAAGGAGAAAATAGATGAAGAAGAAGGGACATTTGTATTGTTTACACTATTCTTCTGTTTAAAATGATGTCTAATAAGAATAATATGACTCTGATACACATGAGCGAAGCTGTAGAGCATCCTAACATCACAGGGTACACAACACAGACGGTAAACCGTGGAGGTTGGTAGGTTTTTACCTGGTTATACCAAAATAATGATTTAAAATTTCATTAAAAATTATTGCATCTCTTTCTCTTGAAATAAAAGCTGTTGAAGGTCACGCCTCCTGTGTCTGATAGTTATCTTTGTGATGAGGGTGGATTTGAGAGTGATTTGTCCACAAGATGGTTGCAACTAATGTTTTAATGCTTTGCTCCTTTTGGAATATTTCATCAGAAAGTCTAAGTTAATAGACAGCCTTGAATGAAAGGTTTGTACTACACGCTGTGTGATCGAGAGGGTTTTATATTCTCAGAAGGACCACAAGGTATTTTTTCCCCGCAATCTAACCAGAAGTATTTTTGAAATGCTAAAACAAATCACACACCATGAGCTAATTTCAAAGACGTTTGCAAGACGTCTCTTTCAAGGCAGGGTGTTGTCGGCTGTCTCAGAACCTTTTGTCTGTGTACAGTATGTAAAAGTGGTTGATGGAATAATGAAACGGTTGTTGGAAGTGATTTGGTCATTTTCTGTCTCTGCAGGGTCATGGTCACAGCCATGGTAACGATGGGCAAAGCTGTCATGGGACGCATGGTGTACATAGTGGCCACTCGCATGGTTTTATGCCCAATTTCCCGTTCATGCAGAGGGGTGAAACCATACTGGACCCCACACAGCAACCAAAGAAATACACACACATTGAAGATAGCAGCAGCTGGGACATCGTCAAAGCCACACAGTAAGTAAATAGTCATATGATTCAGTGATTCTTGCATAAGAGCACAGGAAGCAAGTCATAAAGCTTGCTATCATACAGTTGTGAAGTTTACAGTCACAAGAGTGTTCGTGAGTTCATACGCTGATGTTAAGATGTTGATGAGACTCCAGTTCATCTCAAAGATGTTCAGTGGGGTTGAGTCAGAGTCAGGGTTCTGTACAGGACACTGAGTTCTTCCAGTCCACCGTTCACCTTTACACCAGGTCTTCATGGAGCTGCTTTTTGCACAATTACATTGTCATGCTGGAACAGGGTTTAGACTCTTAGTTCCAGTTAAGTGGAACTGTAATTCTACAGCACCCAGAGACATTCTACAGAGTTTCTGGACAACATATGTCAAACAAATAAATGTAAATGATTGTAGGTGTGATTTTTTTTTTTTTTTTTTTTTTTTTTTTTTTGGATTTGAATAACTCATTTAAATGACACCACAAATACCAGCAGGTGGATTGTACTTTTCCCTCAATGGGTAATTATTTGCATCTTCAGTTGTGTTTCTTCCCCATAATATGATAGTTTATTCCTGTCTTTCTATTTGAATGTCTTGTCTTTCGATCATTCTGTCATATGTGCTTCATTCTGATTAGAGCTCTGGTGGATCCGAAGCCTAGTTTCAGGTACACTACTAGTAAGGCAGGAATACACTCTGGATCTCACACACACACTCACACACACACACACACACACAACCAGAGAGCCCACAGAAAACATGTTCAAACACATGGGAAATTCCACACAGACCGTAACCCATGCTCAGGATCCTAAAGCTACTCTCCGCACCACACAGTCCAAAACTATGAATTCATCTCACAAACGAGGAATTCAGTGCACACTAAAAAAGCTTTGTTTTTTATGCTTTGTTGTTTTGCAGGTTTGGCGCGTTTGATCGGTGTAAAGAGCTGGTCGAGGCAGGTTGCGATGTTCGACACCCTGATAAAGAAAATGTCACTCTACTGCACTGGGCAGCCATTAATAACAGAATAGATCTCATCAAGTAAGAGTTCTCCACTTCTTGCATTCCTTGAGTAAGAAAACAGTTCATGTTTGAGATTTTAATCTATGTAGATAAGAGACTTAAATGGACCTCAATACATTTCTCAGATATTTAGCAAGGATGCAGTGTTAATAAAACCCCCATTTCTTCTGAAATTATTCTCAGGCATTTGCTTTTAGATTTACGCCATTTAGCAGACGTCTTTATCCAGAGCGACTTGCATTTATCTCATTTATACAGCTGAGCAATTGAGGGTGAAGGACCTTCCTCAGGCGCCCAGGATTGGCAGCTTGGTGGCCCTGGTATTTGAACTCACCACCTTCCGATCAGTAGTCCAACACCTTAACCACTGAGCTATCACTGCCCTCTTTTAGTGTTAATATCAGTATTAATCTAATAGATAATGTTTATTTGTTATTTTCAATGATGACAGGCTTACACTGACCACCGATATCACTGATCTTGATCTGAATGGGAAATGAAAGCATTTCATACATACAGTAAAAGGAAAGCTCCCATTCTCCAGTCCATCAGTCTAAATTTACCTACATTAAAAGCCTTTGGTGAGAGATGAAACTTTTACTATGTTCACCTTTGCTGTCACATGCATGAGGTTTTTGGATGTTAGAGGAAACTGTTCGGTTTAGACACGTGCTGTACGAACATGGCATGCAAATGTAGCTAATGGTAGAGTTGTGTCACTATGTCTACGGCCCTGTCTTATGTATTGGATCTGTGTGTTACAGGTATTATATATCTAAAGGTGCAGTTGTGGATCAGTTGGGTGGAGATTTAAACTCTACACCACTCCACTGGGCCATAAGGTAAATAATGAAAAAAAAACACACACACTCAATTTCTGGTACTTAAGATTGTTTTTTTTCCCCTTACATTTTTTAAATTTAATTTTATACAACTGAACTATTGAGGGTTAGGGGCCTTGCTCAGGGGCCCAGCAGTGGCAGCTTGATGAACATGGGATTCGAACTCACAACCTTCCGATTGATAGTCCTAAAGAAGCTATGACGAGGGCAAGTTGTCTTAAGAGCTCGTCCTGAAAGAGACCCGAATTCCCCTTTGAGTCCACTTTTAATGCCAAATATATCACTGTATCAGGATTCCAGTGGGTTTAATAATTATGAGGTAATGGAAGCACATCTGTAGGTGTAAAAAGGCCTACATTTAGATTCAGTGCCTGTTTGCCCTTGATACCATAGAAAAATCCAAACAACTCAACCAAGACCTCAGGAGAAAAAAGTGTAAAGTCTGGTTCCTCTGAGCAATTTCCAAATGATCTGTACAAACTGTATAGAAATATACAACCTTTGGGACCAAACAGACACTGTATTGTTCAGTTAAGAAACACATTATCTTGAAAGCAACAATAAAGGAGTTGGTAAAGGAGTTGGAGGTATCAGATACCAAATATGTACACTTACTGTTAAGAGAGTCCTACTCATGGTCTTGCAAGGAACAAGCCCTCACTATTAAGGCCAGCATAAGAGATTACCTAATTATCCAATCATTCAGTCGAATTACAGCAAGACTGTGACCCAAAACACACTGCCAACTCGACAGAGGACTTCATCGGGGGGAAAAAGTAGGTTTTAGACTGGATGAGTCAATCAACAGACCTTAACCTGTTTGACCAGCATTTCACCTCCTGAAGAAGAACCTGAAATGAGAAACCCCACAAAACAAACACAAGCTGCAACACCTGGAAAAACATCACAGAAGAGGAGCGCAGCAGTTTTTACTTATCACACTGTTCCAAACCTAAGAAGCATGTGTTCAGATTCACATTGATTGTTTCTACAGCAGCCTTATTGCTACTTTTAGTCACTATTCCTGTAATCTGATGCGTGTGTGGTGCTGTTTTCTCAGACAGGGCCACTTGCAAACGGTAATCCAGCTGATGCGCTACGGTGCCGATCCGTCTCTTGTGGACGGAGAGGGATACGCTGGCCTCCATCTCGCTGTGCTTTTCCAGAACATGCCTATAGCGGCATATCTGATGGCCAAGGGTCAGGTGAGAGACACTGGGGACACTTCGATGTATGTAATTTGGAACTAATGTCTAGTTTCCTCTCAAATTGTAATGAACTTTTAGCTAGCATGTTATACTGAAGGTTTTCAACAACTAGTTGAAAGAGTTGAGAATCAAATCAAAAGAAGACATCTGTGGCTTCCTTCTAGGTCAGCGGTGTCCAATCTTATCCACAAAGGGCCAGTGTGGGTGCAGGTTTTTATACCAACCAAGCAGAAGCCACACCTGATTCCACATGTTTAATTAGTTGTTCTTGGCTTTTAGTAGACTCTGGTGTGGCTTCTGCTTGGTTGGAATGAAAACCTGCACCCACACCGGCCCTTTGTGGATAAGATTGGACATGGCTGTTCTAGGTGATCTTGCACAACACACCGTTGACTATATGTTGCACATTCTGCTTGATCAGTTATAATGAGTCGTGCAAATTAAGATGCAGTAGATTATATATACGTGTGTGTGTATATATGTATATATAGTGACGTGACATACAGCTAAGTATGGTGACCCATACTCAGAATCCATTCTTTGCATTTACCCCACCCAAAGTGTACACACACAGCAGTGAACACACACCCGGAGCAGTGGGCAGCCTTGCTCAAGGGCACCTCAGTCGTGGTATTGCCGGCCGGGTCCCGAACCCACAACCTTAGGGTTAGGAGTCAAACTCTCTAAACATTAGGCCACGACTTCCCCATATATATATATATATATATATATATTCTCACACACACGTTGAGGTCAGTACCACAGCTAGGATCAACATGTGTATATAAACGGTGATAAACACAGATTATATGCTTCTCTTCATTGTTCCTTGTTGCATTACTTTGGTGTTTGGTGTGCTCACAGGAAGTGGACGTTTCCGACGCAAACGGACAGACCTCACTGATGCTGGCTGCTCAGAAAATTATTGGGTAATTTTTTTATCACACACTTAAATTCTCGAATGCAGCCGTTCAAACAGATGTTTAGTTTAAATAAATCACAGATACTGATCGTGCCTGCCGTGCGTTTTGCTTGTTACAGGCCAGAACCGACGAACTTCCTGCTGCGGTGTAACGCATCAGTGAACGCAGTAGATAAGGTGAACAGGAACTCGCCGCTGCACTGCGCTGTACTTGCTGGTAACGTCGATGCCGCACACATCCTGCTGGAGTCTGGAGCCAGTGTGGAGCTGCAGAACGCCAATGTGAGGGGGGAAAAAAAACTTGGATTCAACTTGCAGTTAAATACGAACGTTCAATGACAGACAATATAATCATATGAGTACAGTTTAAAAATTCTTGATCCTGATGTTAAATCAGTTACACAGAGGGTCTGTTCATCTAAATCAGGTGAAAGGTTCAGGACTTAAAGCACTTTTAGGACGCAATCCACTGGCTGAAGGCAAAAATCCCAATTAGATTCCTGTCAGGTTTCTTATTTTGGTCAATACAGAACATTCTGTGTCCCAAAATATCTTGAAGGCTTCTTTTAAAGTATGCTTCGGGTGACCAAAAGTATGTGAACCGCTGAACAGCACACCCATATGTGCTACAGTATGTCACTTGGTGCTGTAGCATGACAGTTTCCCTTCAGTGGAACTGAGTCCAAACCCTGCTCCAGCATGACAATGTGCCTGTGTAGAGGTTGGAGTGGAAGAACTGAGGTGTCCTGCACAGAACCCTGACTCTCTCTGAACACCTTTGGGATGAACTGTACTTCAAATCTTCTCAACATCCCAACATCAGTGTCTGATGTCACTAATGCTCTAGTAGCTGAATGATCACAAATCCACACAACCACGATCCAACATCTAGTGGAAAGCCTTCCCTGAGTGCAGAGGATGTAAGGGTGTGATGGTCAGAAGTACACATGTTTGGTTATAAAGCATATTTATGGACCTCACTTTTGCTAGAACACTTAAAGATGTGTTTAGCTTCACCTCATTTCTGTGCTTATGATGTTTTTCCATTTTGTGTGTGTGTGTGTAGGGTCACACACCAATAGACTTGGCCCACCAGGTGAATAGTCCTCTGCTGATTCACATGCTGAATGTGGTGAAAAACGACCGCAATAAATCAAACACACGTTGTTTGCGATTCCTCAACAATTACCAGGTACACATCTACAAACACAGCCTGAGAGATTCTGTCTTTAGGGGAATGTTTAAAAGGATATTTAAGTTTCTCATTTGTTTTGTGTGCATCTCTTGCAGGCCTTTCTGCAGTGTGTCTTTAGTGTGTGTGTGATGTGGGCAGTAGGAGCCATATTGGACTTAAGTTCCGAGTCCTGGCTGCTAAAAGGGGTTCTACTTGCATGTTTGTTCGCTATGATCAACCTCACCTGCAGGTACACACACGTGATAAGTGCAGATATTTCTATCTGTTTTAAAATGCACAAAACAATTACACTTGTGTATAGTGTTTTTATTATTATTATTATTATTATTAATAAAAAGCAAATGCTTGTGTGTCTCTGTGTCTGTCTGTCTGTCTGTCTGTCTGTCTGTCTGTGTGTGTGCCTGTCTCTGTGTGTGTGCCTGTCTGTCTGTGTGTGCGTGTCTGTCTGTCCGTCTGTCTGTCTGTGTGCGTGTCTGTCTGTGTCTGTCTGTGTGTGCGTGTCTGTCTGTGTGTGCGTGTCTGTCTGTGTGTGCGTGTCTGTCTGTGTGTGCGTGTCTGTCTGTGTGTGCGTGTCTGTCTGTGTGTGCGTGTCTGTCTGTGTGTGCGTGTCTGTCTGTGTGTGCGTGTCTGTCTGTGTGTGCGTGTCTGTCTGTGTGTGCGTGTCTGTCTGTGTGCGTGTCTGTCTGTGTCTGTCTGTGTGTGCGTGTCTGTCTGTGTGCGTGTCTGTGTCTGTCTGTCTGTGTGTGCGTGTCTGTGTCTGTCTGTCTGTGTGTGCGTGTCTGTCTGTGTGTGCGTGTCTGTCTGTGTGTGCGTGTCTGTCTGTGTGTGCGTGTCTGTCTGTGTGCGTGTCTGTCTGTGTGCGTGTCTGTCTGTGTGTGCGTGTCTGTCTGTGTGTGCGTGTCTGTCTGTGTGTGCGTGTCTGTCTGTGTGCGTGTCTGTCTGTGTGCGTGTCTGTCTGTGTGCGTGTCTGTCTGTGTGCGTGTCTGTCTGTGTGTGCGTGTCTCTGTGTGCGTGTCTGTCTGTGTGCGTCTGGCTCATATCCAGACGGGTAGCAAGTGCCACAGTTCAGAGTCTGGTTCCCTCCACCACCCTCATTGCCTCAGTATTTTGGATGCTTGTCACCTGGTGCTTGTGGTTTCTGCCGGATATCCTTTACACACACAGTAATCTTAGAAACCATTCAGTTTTTGCTTTATTGTGATCTAGATTTCATTTAAAGTGTATTAAATCGATATTGATTGACATTTTAGCAATTTTACTGAACTCAATAACGTGAGCCTCTGATTATATGCAGTATAATCGTTTAGATCCTTTATTCCAGTTCTCTAATGTAACCATTCCAGCTTTGTCTTCTTGGCTACGTCCTCTACAAGCTCTGCACACCTGGATTTGGGCAGTATCTCCCATTCAATACCTGGTTTTTCGCATGAAGTTCAGCCCAGAGTTCAGTTTTCATCAGACCAGAGAATATTTTTCCTTTTGCATTCGGAGTCCTTTTAAAGTTCTTTCCAAATGCGTTTTACACAGGAGTAGCTTTCGTCTAGCGACGTCACCTGAAGTATTTTTTAGATGATTGTCCTTCTGATGCTTTTTCGTCTCTCTGAAACTGTTAGTGGCCTTGGGTCACTTCTAAACCAGTAACTCGGATGGTCTCTGATCAATTATTCTGGTCTACAACTGTATAGAGATGTAGGTGAATAAAATATGTATGTGTGCGTTTCTGTGTGTATTGAGACTTAACTTCAGACATCACATGGTCCCACTACAGTGGTGCAGATGATGTTTCCCCTAACCATTTTGGCTCTTCTGTATTATTACCTGCGCACTTGCAAAACTGACCCTGGGATTGTCAGGGTGACCGAGGAGGAGAAGAAGAAGGTGAGCATGAGATTTTTTTTGTTGTTAAAACAAGATGCACCATATCCTTGCTTTAGGATTAGGAACGAGCACCTCAGAGGAACAGCGTTTTGGGGACAAGGTCAGAGAGGCTAGATTGAGATGGTTTGGACATGTACAGAGGAGATGGTTATATTGGTAGAAGGATGTTAGAGATGGAGCTGCCAGGTAAGAGGTCAAGAGGAAGGCCAAAGACCAGATATATGGATGTGTTAAATGAGGACATGAAGGTGATTGGTGTGAGAGTAGAGGATGCTGAGGATAGAGTTAGGTGGAAACAGATGATTCGCTGTGACAACCCCTAACAGGAAAAGCTGAAAGCAGAAGATGGCTATTAATAGTATTCGTATGGTATAGAGATTTCCGGGTGTGTTCATACACAGGGGACGGGGCTACGGTCTGTTTAGTAAGAACTGTAAAAACCTGTTTTTTGTGCCCCTGTAGAACATTGTAGTCCTGGCAGAAGCAGGCTGCCTCGACCCCAGGATCTTCTGCACATCATGTATGGTGAGTTATACACAGGCTGCTCTTCAGTATATACCACTGGCACTTACCCTGATGGGAGGGAGTCTGCTGTTTAACTGTATCTGCAGGGTTGTTGTTTTTTTGTCTTCATGCTGCTTCCACATGATCGGATGATTAGATAATTGGTGCAGCGATGTTCATAATAAAGTGCTTGTATTCTTTTACTGTTCACCCGATTTGGAAGTCCAAAAGCTCACTTTGAGCTCATATTCATTACTTAAGTTTCCTTCTGTAATACACTATGGTGGACAGCTGTCGTGGAAATAACAAAAACTTTGTCAGTGTCCAAATATTTATCTGACTATAGAGTTCGAAGTTATTTATATAAAATGTCATGTATGTACAGATGAGGAAGCCTATGAGAGCTCATCACTGCTTTTCCTGTAACTCCTGTATCGCTAAGCAGGACCATCACTCTCTCTGGATCAATGGCTGTATAGGTAACCTGCCTTTTTTTTTAAATTTATTATCTTTTTATTTTTTTATTTTATTCACCAAATGGAAGGTAGAAATGTTCTTCTGATACAATCTTGGCACTGTTTTGGCTACAAGTTTTATATTAACCGTGCCCATTTTTTGTCATCTCACTATCTCTCCCTTTACCCCCCAGGTGCCAGGAATCATCACTTCTTTGTTCTGTTTCTCATGACACTAAACCTTGTGTGTGGCTGGATGCTGTACAACTGTGTTGTGTGTATGTCCCTTCCTGTCATAAGCAGCAACACTAACACTGATAATGATTTTGACTTATTACACACCTCTGTGTATCGTGTGTGAACATGTGTGTGTGTGTGTGTGTGTGTGTGTGTGTGTGTGTGTGTGTGCTTGCACACAGACTGGTCACAAAGGTGTGTGAGCAGGGCTTCAGACGGGCTGTGGGAAACGATCACGGAGCTGTTCACCTGCTCGCCCTGGATCACTTATATCAGCATCATCACCCTGTTCCACACGGCCTGGGCCTCGGTCACCCTCGGGCTGCAACTTTACCAGGTATCATCTCTGTTCTTCAGTAGCTGCTGACAGTAACTCACACTTCAGGATCTTTTTACAAATATATGCGTTCTTTTCCTTATTTTTTGTGGTAGATTGCATTTCTTGGACTGACGACTGCAGAAAGAGCGAGTTTGCTACACGGACAGAGGAAACTCCCTCAGGCTTATTCTCTCAGGCAGAACCCATTCAAGTAATGACACTTCACTTAATGAGACAGAGGGGGACACAATGTTTGGGTTCACTAGAGTACCAGATCACAGAAGCCTTAGGTCCAAGTGAGCAGGATTGACCTAAAGGAAATCACTTTAGTCACCAATAACACAGGAACATCTCCATTTTGAAGGTGTTCAATCATGACCTGAAAGCACCTTCTAAACGAATGACGCTATACAAGCCGTTCAGCTGTAACGATAAACCCACTGAAGAGTAAAAAGTATAACGTTGCTTAGTTCGTTACAGTGGCACCTGTCATGGAGGGGGACACATTAGGCAGCAAGCGAACTGTCCGTTTTCTTAGTTGAGTTAAAAGCCGGAAAAACGGGTAAGTATGAGAATCTGATCGACTTTGACAAAAGCCGTTTTGTGTGATGTCTAGACTGATGTCTAGGTTAATAGCTTCTTCAAAACACCAGGTCTTGTGTGGTGTTCCTGGTATGCAGTGGTTAGAACCTTCCAAATGTCCTCCAAGGAAGAACAACCAGAGACCCGGTGACAGCGTCAAGGAGCCCAAAACTCACTGATGTGTGGAGTGAAGTCTTGTCTCGTTCTGTACCGTATGAAGCTGTGTATCTGCAGAGCGTCAGTGTGACCATGCTGAGTCTTGGACACTACCCAAAGCTCTTACAATGGACATGTAAACCTCAGGTCCTGGATTTTTACTTTGACACGTACCACCTACCTCAACATTGCTGTCGATCCACTACACGTCTTCATGGTAACTGTGTTGCTTAATGGCAGTGTCCTCTTTCAGCACCCTGACGAACTAGAAATATTGTTCAGGAACAGTTTGAGGAACATGATGGAGTTCAAGGTTGTAGACATGGCCTCCAAATTCCTCAGATGTCAATCCGGTCAAGCGTTTGTAGGATGTGCTGGACAAACAAATTTCATCCACAGAGTCACAAGAGAGGATCTGCTGCTAACATTTTGGCGCCAGATACTTAACATGAGATGATAAACAAAATAAAATAAAAAATAAATGCAAAAGGAATGTAATAAATCAAGAACATAAGAATTATGATAAATAAGGTAGGGCTGAAACAGTGGCATTGGACTAATCACCGGTTTTAAAATATTTCTTCTTCTTTCTCTCTTTCTTTCTCTGCGTCTGTGTGTGAAGCCGGGGTGTGCTGAAGAACCTCGTGAACTTCTTCCAACTGCGCTGCTGCGGATTGTGCAAGCCTCTCGTGTTGGACTGGACTCAGGAGCTTCCCATGGGTTTAAACCGAGACCATCAGATGTTTAGCAGCCTAGACCCTGTCTGACATCTCGAACATCACTGAGCACATTTGTATTGTGATGACGGCCAGATCACAGACTGCACACGGGCACATTTTACATAATCTGCATTACTCTCTGATCTATCTGACCAAAAATACATGTCTGTCTGTGAGGTATGTGCCAGAGTCTTGCATAAGTATTTACACCCTCTTGAACTGTTCCACATTTTGATATGTTGGATCAATTCGGGGATTTTTTTTTTACATAAAACAATCCATAGTGCTAAAACAGCTGGAATACAGTTTACAGATATATTTACAAATAAAAATCACGAGCTGCGATCACATACACGTCCAACACACAAAATACAAGCTGTTGCATACTGAGGAATAGATGTTGCATACTGGGCCAAGAGCAGACATTCCACCAGATTTCAAAGATTTTCTGGCTATTTTATATAAATTCATGACAAATGATCCCAATTTCAGTTCAATGGGATCAAAATACTTATGGAAGTCAGTGTACATCACAGAACCTTTAACCATCTTACGAACATAGATCTGTAAATGTTTACTCTCATGCAACGAAGGAAGGGAGCAGCTCTTGTCCTTGCCTTCATTGCATGAGAGTAAACATGCAATGTACAATGATATTTTCTTCTGAGTTCTTTTGTAAACATATAGTCATCCCTTTTTTGTAAAATAAGTAGGAAAATAACAGGTTTCTCCTGAGTCATGTTACTCTTTACTCTGTTAATTTGTCTTCATATTTTATACGGTTGTTTCACAGCCAGGGAGAAATGCACTATCCTGCGGGGCCGAAGGATTTTCTTTGGAATAAAAGCAACATTTTTTTGTTGTTGGTTTGTGCAGGCGTTCATTTTTGTGTGGTGAAATAGCAGTTTAGCAAAAACAGAATTCTAACCTTTATATCTATGACTGAAGTATTCTATTATTAGTAAACTTTCTATGCATTTTGAAGAATTTGCTCAGGCCTGTGTGTTTACTGCTTTTGTTTTTTTATTCCACCTGACTCCAGGTCTTCTTCAGTACAGCTAATCCTGTCGCTAGACTTTTACTCGTTATGCTAATTGATACTTAAGTCATTTATAATTGCTCTAATAGTCACTGTATTCTCATGAGTCACTTGTTGAAGGTGTAAATTCACACGTTGCCTTCAAACGACGTGTGGAAGCATGAAAGAAGTGTTGCAGGGGAAATAGTTCAGACTTTCAGACTTAATTACAGGATTCGTTCTCAATCGGAGCCCAAATAGAAACATTTTAAGATTTTACGATATACAATTTTATGGGATAGAGATGCAGGTGAGGAAAAGGAAAGTTTTTCTTTGTTGTAATGGACATCATAACAGAAACATTTAGTTTTAGCACAAACATTTACATTTGCAGCATTTGGCAGATGCCTATATCCAGAGCGACTGACTGACTTACATTTATCTCGTGTTATACAACTGAGAATTTGGGCCAGAACTGAGTCAGAAATAGTCAGATAGATCTTTGCTGATTTGTGATCTTAGGGTTCTGCTGATACACAGCTGAAAATTCTGGGTATCAGGAGGTTACAGGTGTTGGGTTTTATTCCCCCCAACACAGCGCCGTCTGCTGGTGGTTACAGTTCACTAAACTGCAGCATACTTTATCAGAATAAGGGGCCAGGAACCACAGTATTCGCCAAACAAATTGTAAAAGTTAAGAAAGAAAAAAAAAAACACCAGTGAAAGAGATACTTAGCGTACAGACGCACATTCGAGCGTATTTTAATACCCAGATAACTCACTTTCACTAATTCACTTATTCACAAGCTGCAGGAAAAAATATTAAACAAACCAGGTGTCCAAGTGTTTGAATGCAGTTTGAAGTCAAAAACTAAACATTAAAATGAAGACAAAATGGATAGTTCTTTTGGAATACACACACAGGCTGTGCAGAATAGTTAAGATTTATTTTTTTATGAAAAAGAAATCTCAGGGATTATTCAGCAACTTGACTGGGTTTCTCTGGCAAAACAAGTCCATAAAATGAATCCATAAAACAAGTACAAATGACGGAGTAAAAAGTTAAAACAAGATGTTTTTAAAAATGTGATCAGATTTAATGCTCAGAAACCTGACACAAACATATATTATTAAAGAAACAAAAAAATCATATTGTGATGCTGGGTTTGTAATTGACTGTGTAACACTAGGTGTGTGTTTCCTCAGCAGTAAACACACAAATGAATCTGTGAAACAAACTTGCAGGTATAGTCTCTAATTCACTCACAAACAGAAGAAAAAGCCACGAAGGCCACTGAGGTAGATTAGAGATCTGCAAATCGGTAGATCTGTCAGTCAGTCAATCCTGGAGAAAGTGCTGGATTTTCACATCCTCAGAATGTTTTAGTGATTACCGATGGGCCAGTGTGTAGTTTAGTATAGTACAGTATAGTATAGTATAGTATAGTATTATTAATGGTGTGAATGGAGAAATGATGAATATTGTGCTTGCTCGTGTTGTGTTCAGAGCTCGTCATGGTTCCTGGTCAGATCTTCTCCGTAGTTTGTTGCTTGACTTCCTACAAACATATTCCAGTTCTGTAGAATCTCCTCTTTTGTCAGCATCTGATCCTGCAAAACAAATACGTACGTTTATTTTACACCAATTGATACCACAGAGAAGTGCTGGAAAGAGCATCACAGAAACGAGAAGCATGACCAGGTGAAGAGTGGAAGAACCTCAAGGCCTGAAGATCTGGGTTTGAGATCGAAAGATGGATATTAGACAATAGATCAGAATCTCGGCTTTCATTTTGTGATGTTTGCAGGTCCGACTGTGTTGGTGCACGAGCAAAACTCAGCACTGAGTTGAACATGCTCCACCACCTCCATTGGTGGACTGGCTGATGGACCTAAAGACCTGGAAGACTTAAATCCAACTAAAGAAAACGAAGCACTACTCATCATCTATCCCAGGGTTCACTGGATCAAGAGCAGCTCACGTCTGAAGCCTCTGTCTCACGTCGGACTCGACGCTCTTACATCAATCGCATAGTTAAAACGTTCCAACATTTCAGTAAGTCACTAGTTTCATCAGTATGTTCCGAGTACGACTGAGGATACAGACTGCACTTGTAGTTACCTTATCGGTGTCAGACTCGTAGAGAAGGTGTCGCGCCTCAGCCTGAGCGTGATCGTAATCCGGAGGCAGAATCCAGTGACGAATTTCCTCCATGTCCATCTTTCCATCTTTATTCAGATCTCGGAAATCGGAAAACTGATCTCTCTCGGTTTTCACCCAGTCTGGTTCAGGCCCGCCATCTTCGTGGGCAAACATGTCCGCTGGAGTTCAGGCAAAAAAAAACGACCACCTTATATGTATAGCAAACTCATGACTACATCAGACAATACATTTTATAGACATCATCAAGTCTATCTTCAGGATTGTTTATGGAAGAAAAAAAAACAAGCCAAAGAGATTAGCTTGCTGCCTAATTAGCAGTGTAACACAAAGAATACTGTAAGTACTCTGAAATATCCTGCCATCTAACTCACACACACACAGCTTAATATGCTTCCCAGAAAATCAGCTCTGTACACCTAAACATGCCATCAGATGGACAGGCTACAGGATGAATGAATGAATGTGCATGGTGTCCTGTGATGGACTGGAGTCTCATTACACCCAGGATGGAGGTCAGAGCCAGCATGTAGCTGTGCCTAAACATGATACTGAAGATGAATAGGTGCCTGAATTGGTGGGTGGATTGATGAAAGAATGGATAGATGGATGGACAGATGGTTGGATAGGTGGGTGGGTAGGTGGTTGGATGGATGGATGGATGAATGAATGGGTCAGAGGATAGATTGATGAGTAAAATGAACGAAAGCTGGATAGATGGTTGAATAGATGGGTAGATGGATCAGTGGGTGGTTGGAAAGGTGGATACACCAGATGGAGGTATGGGTGGGTAAGTGGTTGTACTGGTGGGTGTGTTTGGGAAGATGGTTGGACGGATTTTTGGGTGTATGTTGATGGACAAATACGTTTGGAATGAATAGATGGATGGATGGACGGATGGATGGATGACTAACTCTGATCTAGCCAATCATTATTATATTTGCATGTTATACGACTGACCTAAAACTAACTGTAACTGTTTTCATTCTGTTGAAATGCTCAGTAACCAAGAGTCAACATTTCACTCCAGTGTTCTAATGTACAGCAGTCCAGATTCAGGGAGTCCTGTGTCCATGTGTCCCTATTAAATTGGCCAGTGTTTGCTGGTTAAGCTAATTATCACCCAAGACATTTTTAATCTCTTTTTATATCCATTATTACCAAGAGTAAAGACCACCAACAATTCTCCAACTGAACTGACATTCCCTCATCCATCACAGTGACAGACAAGTTATTAGTGACTGTAGACTGCTTTCACAATCAGTGAGAAAAGTCTAGTTTGCAGCTACTGTGTTTACAGTCACTAATAAAAAGAGCAGAAATCAAGTGGTGTTCTTCAGTCTGGTGATGAAAAATGCTGTCAATATGACAAACGTTACAAACACAATGCCATGATCTCCATACCGATGTATTCGTCTTCGTCCACGTAGCCGTCTCCGTTCTTATCTATGTCCTCCAACGTCTCCTACACATCAAGTAACAAAAAAAAAAACACACTTGATTAAAAAAACTTTGTGCTGATTGACTCTTTCTAGTCAACTGCGTAAGCTGATGTAACACGGAATATATAATTTCAGCCCTCACGAAGTTGCTTGTTAGTACAAACTTGTCTCACTCACCAGGACAACAATGTCCCTCATGTGCTCAAATTCCTCAGGATGGAGGAAAGCGGTGAACTCGTCCTTCTCTGCTCTCTCGTCTCCGTTCAGATCAGCCGCTTTAAACCTGCGCTCGTCTCGGGGCAGCATCTTCTTAAAGCTGAACTGATCTGTCGAATCTGCAAACTCTTCTGGGTTCGCTGCAAAAGGACATCAGGTCGCCTCATCACAACATATCACGGCTTACATCACAAACCTCCCAGCCGCTTCTCCAAGTTTACTGCAGCAATCACTTTTACGTCATTATATTTCACCGTCCCACACTTCATACTTTATATTTCACCGTCCCAGTTCTTCAGCTAGTTTTTCTTTTTTTAACACTGAAACCGTTACCATGTTACATTACACACACACAAACACACTCACCGAGGTAGTATCCGTATGTGGCCTGTTTGTACTCCTCCCAGCCAATCGCATCGTCTTTGTTCAGGTCGTAGTCACGCCAGATTTTAGCCACGTTCTCATAAACGTAGCGCTTTTGAACACGTTTAATCCAAAGCTTCAGCTCGTCAAAGGTGATGAACCCATCAGCATCGCTATCAATACGATGTACAATCTTACTGCAAGCGTGCGCACACACACACACACACACACACACAGTTAGAGGTTAATAAGAGGGTAAAGATGCACAAATATGGCAGAAAGAAAAAGCATTTTTTTTTTTCCATTTTGATAATTTTACACAGAAAAAAGAACAAAAGTAGGAATAAGGTTTGAAGGAAGGGTTGAAGGGAGGGGGTGGAATGAATAAAGGGCTAAAGAAAGGGGGTGTAGAGAGGGAGAAGGAGGGAGGAAAGAAGGGAGGGGGTAGGGAGGAATGGAGGGAGGAAAGAAGGGAGGGGGGTAGAGAGGAAGGAAGGGAGGGGTAGGGAGGGAGGAAGCAAGGGAGGGGAAGGGAGGAACGAAGGAAGGAAGGGAGTGAGGGAGGGAGGGAGGCAGGGAGGGAAGGAAGGGAGGAAGGAAGGGAAGGAAGGGAGGAAGGAAGGGAGGGAGGGAGGAAGGAAGGGAGGAAGGAAGGAAGGAAGGGAGGGAGGGAGGGAGGGAGGCAGGGAGGAAGGGAGGGAGGGAGGAAAGAAGGGAAGGGGTAGAGAGAGAGGAAGGAAGGGAGGGGTGTAGGGAGGGAGGGGTGTAGGGAGGGAGGGACGGAGGGAGGAAGGCAGGGGGTAGGGAGGAAGGCAGGAAGGCAAGGGGGTAGGGATGGAGGAAGGAAGGGGTGTAGGGAGGAAGGGAGGGGGTTAGGAGGGATTACTCCAAAATAATGTGGAGTAACTGACATTTCAAACAAATATGACCAAAGTTTTTTATTTTTGCTTTTATCCTTCTGGGTCCCAAAAGAAAATCCCAGATGGATAAAGCACTGTGTTGCCATGGTAGCAGACAGACTGACACCCTGTAATAAGTGTACACATCAGAACATACCAGCGCTCTTGGAACCTTCATTTTTAACCTCAACTTATACCGGAACTAAAACACTGGCTGGATTCACTTACAACAAAGTCTTCTAAAAACCAAGCAGTTGCTTATCACTTATGAATATTTGTGTTAAACAGGAAACACTGGTGTTTAATCTGATTGTAATAAAGTGGCACTTTATTAGTAACACTAGAGTAAAACTGCGCAGAAGCCTCCGTTTTTCTAAAAACAGCCTCAAGACTTCATGGATTTCACAAGATTTTGGAAATCTGTATTCTGGGAAACCGCTGAAAAACACTCAACTCCTCGTCATGTTCATGAAACCAGTTAAGAGATGATTTTTACTTTGTGACGTGATGCACGATCATGCTAGAAGTCAGCTATTAAATGTTGGAGAACTGTGGTCATGAACACAATCAGAATAAACACTCGTGTCTATCAGGCCATGACTGACTGGCTCGCTGACAGGCAAGTTGGGTCCATGAGCTCATGCTGTTGGTGCCAAATTCTGACCCTTCCATCTGTGTGTCTGAGCAGAAATCCAAGTTCATCAGTCCAGGCAGCGTTTTTTTCTCAGTCTTTAGATGTTTGACTGATTCTGTGCCCACTCCAGTCTGAGCTTTCTGTTCTCAGCTTACAGAAGAACAGAAGAGGAACATCATGTAGTCAGACATGCTTTTGAATTCTGCTCAGCACATTCAACAAAGTACAGAGTGATTATCGGAGTTACCGAAGTCTTTCTGTCTGCTCTGGTCCTTCTACAGTGATCTCTCAACAAGACATTTCTGTCTGCACAACCGGATCTTTTTCTCTTTATGGTGTAAACTCTAGAGACGGCGGTGTGTGAAAATCCACATAATCTGGAACCGAGGATCTTCCCACGGTCAGAATCACTCAGATCACATTATGACGGTCAATTTAGATCACTGTATGGATAAGTGGGTGTACAGGTAAAGTATTAAAGACCTAATAAAGTGCACAGTGGAGATGCTGATTGACCTGCTGGATTTCACACTGCTTATGGTTTTAACCTTAATTATAAAATTTTCTGATTAAAATTCAGAATACACAAATATCTTAAGTTTCACACTGAACCTTTGACTCTATTCTTTCAGTGCATGTCCAGTAATGTTGTGTTGGCCTGTCCAGAACGTGTCAGCTCCTGGACCTGGACATGTTCATGCATATAATCGATGAAAAATAAAAAGGTTAATGGTGTAAATGCATGGAGAAGAAAATGCCTTTCTTGGATTAGTGTGAGCTGGAGCCTGGCCTGCTCACCTCAGCCTGTCTCTGCTCTCCTCTGGACTGAGTTGGTCGAAGGTCTTGGCTTCTTCTTTACCCAGAAAAGCTTCATGGTCGAACTGCATGCTCTGCTGGTGCGCGTGCTGAGATTCATGAGGTTTGTTGCTCAGTTCTGCTTCATGATGAACTCTGTCTTTTCTCAACGTGGGTTTCAGCTCCACCACACACGTCAGCACACACACGACACACGCAACACACACTACGTGCATGGCTACTAGCGCTGTCCGAATAGGGGCTCTGTGTATTCTAATAAACACTCGGATTATTTAAGTTATAAATAAACCGCTCGAGCGCTCCGAGTCACACTGATCCACGCACGCACGCGCGCGCACAGAATAAGAAACACAGATTTATGGGATGAAAGAAAAAAATTGCGAATTTAAATCCGTTCTGATGTCCAAAGTCTCTCTATTTTTTTTCTTTTTTAGAGAGTTCTCGGTTAAATCCGTTTCTCACACGCCTTTGATCCCCCCCTGTAGTTTTAAACCCCATACACACACTGCCAGTGGCCTGTGCGCGCGCGCGCGTGTGTGTGTGGCGCCACGTTGATGGACGACACGCAATCTTACTAAACCGTTCCGTAGATTCGTCTCGGGAACTTATCTAGTTTATTGATATACATCTTTATACAGAAAGGAACCCGATTAAATAAAATAAAAACTAAAATATACACGATTTGTCGTCTGCAAAACAAAACAAACAAAAACAGAAACCCCAAACACCCAGGCGATGACGTCACAGCCCTGATAACCCAGTGTGCACGAGCTCATCTGTAGAACCAACAAAAACAAACAGTAACTAAAGTAAACAGGTTTATTTCACACGGACAGGCTTTTAATAACATACAATATTTATTACATTTCAGTATGGACAAATATATTTTTTTTTAATTTATTTTGTCTGTCAATGAAAATAGTTCTCTAAGAAACCTCAGCTGGGTAGAGCGGCATTGTAGGTTACCATGGTAACGGTTACCGTATTAAGTGTAGTAACGGTGTCATGTAAAGAACATGGATTTGTTATATGACATACACATTCACAAAACACACTCACACACACACATTCACAGACACACACACACACTCACAAAACACACACAGACACATTCACAAAACACACTCACAGACACACACATCACACTCACAGACACACACACACACACACAGTAAAATGTCCCTGTTGTAGAAAGAAACCATAACACATTACAGAGAGCGTATTAATATAAACGGAACAGCTGGAACTACCTTTTAAGGCACAAATTAATGCACACCTTCTGACCAATCAGATTCGAGAAGCTGAATATGTGAATTAATGTTTTATTGTATAACAAGAGTATAATTATAAGACAAGAGTATAATTATTGATCTGGTTAAGATTTAATGTTTAATGTATATTTAACATTTATGCTAAGACTGAGAGCTTCAGAAAAGGTACTAGACTTCAGGGGTTAATTCTTGACGAAGAATTCAATTGTAGATTTAGACATAAAACAACGTCGATTCCCAAGATGATGATGTACATTTCAAATCAACAGATCAAACACTTGCTGTGATAATGCCTCGTGTCGTGTCAGTAGTTCTTCTCATGTGTATGCTAACATTAGGCGGTGCTAAACCTATACTTTAATACTTTGTTCACAGATCTTCTAGTGTGAACTGGAAACCGCTGAAAAACACTCAACTCCTCGTCATGTTCATGAAACCAGTTAAGAGATGATTTTTACTTTGTGACATGATGCACGATCATGCTAGAAGTCAGCTATTAAATGTTGGAGAACTGTGGTCATGAACACAATCAGAATAAACACTTGACTTACCCAACTTGACAATTTATTTGTATAGAGCTTTTAACCATTTTATCATGAACTTGACTTACCTAACAAAAAGTAATCCATAACAGGATGGTGTGATGTGGCCCGGTGCAAAGATGATGAGTCTGAAGTTTAATTTAACTCCACCCCTATGAATGACCACGCCATAAATCCCCAAAAACGTGGATCCATTCCACCAATCATGAGTTCCAGCTTACAGTTGGAGTAAATATAGCTCCGCCCACATAGAATTGACTTTAATGTGTTGGAAAATCCTAGGACAGTATCACCAAAAGTAGGTTTCATGTAAATTAACAAAAAAAAAAAAAAAAAGTATATTATTTCCAAATTACGTTTCTAAAAAAAAAATATAATAATGTGTATTTTATGAGTTAAAGTTTCATATAACAGAAACAGAATAAACTGTAATTCTTGAAAAGATTCATGATGTATTGTTTTAATAAATTCATTATTCAGTGGTGGACAGGATCAATTTCTCACGACAAATAAAAACACAAATAATACAACACCGTAAATGTTTATCAGTGTGTATTTAATTTGTTTTTGGTGTGTTTGAACTATTTGCTCAGTACAATCTTCAAACAGAGTCAGCTAGAAACAAGTACTAGACACAGTCTGTCTTCTGTTTCTTACAAGAGAAAAAAGTGCATAATTTCAACAGATAAACAGAGACAAAGAAAATCAATAAATCATAACTACAGATTAATTTATCTCCTAAACTGTACTAGATTTCACTCACTTCCTTTCCACCGTTGATTAACGTGACAAACTGAACCAAAACAATAAAAAAAACATCCAAATACTTGCAGCTCCATATATATATAGATATATATATATATATATATATATATATATATATATATATATATATATATGTATATATATCACACACACACACACACACACTATATATGTGTAATGCAATTCAGTGAACTGTATATGGTACATGATGCAAATTTATTTGGGAGTTAAATGTATAAGCTGTTGGGGGAAACCATAATACTTCACCCATGAGGAAAGCGACTGGACGGTGTGGCTAGCGTGATGTAGCTTAGGACATTTTGCCTTGAGTGATGAACCGCTGAGATTTCTTTCGGACCATCTTATACTGCTTGCGTGCCACTTGGGCATTCTGGATGGCACTCCGCATTTTCTGTAGATCACAACACAGAGGAGTTTTGAAAGGCTTCAGAAAAAAATTCCAGAAAAAAAATTACATGCTTTTGTACAGTCAGAGATATCCTGTGATGTGTATAAACAGTTGTTTCATCTCAGGAAGCTTAAAACAGCCAGAGGATTTAAATATTCATTACTCTTGCACGAGACAAGCTGTTATTTAAAGAGGTTGTGCCGTTTTTATCCAATCATGGTTGTTGACGCCTTAAATAACTCCTTGGTGCCGTCACCTCCGGCTTGCTCGTTAGAGATAGGGATAGATATACAGTATCATAAGTTTTAAGTTAATCTTTTTCAAATGAATTTTAAACTTTAATTGTTTATATCAATTTATTTCTTTTTATTCTTATTTTTTTTCTTCTTCTTCTTATATATTTATTTCTTTTTCTCTCTCTTCTGTTTCCATACTTCTGTAAAGCTGCTTTAAGACAATGATAAAATGGTTAAAAGCTCTATACAAATAAATTGAAATTGAATCGAATTAAATATGCAAACTAACCAACTAACCAAGGATTACTTGTTAAGTAACCCAGGATTACTTGTTAACCCTGAGTAAAGTATGAGCAGTGTGATTCTGTTTACCTGGAGTTTAAATCACCCACAGGAATTATTATTTCACATGTGAAAAGCTCTTTATTTTATTAGGGAAAAATCTGATTATTTTATTTCAACACAATAAGATTTACTTCTGCCATGTCTGCTTGTTGAAAGTGGAGCACCCTCACTGGATTCTGACCATCCTTCAGGATCTTCAGTTTGTTCTGCTCCTAAACAGAAACAAACATAATGTCAGTCTACGTCCTGGTATTATACGTGCAGTCGATGCTAGCATATTGCGAATATATTTATTTATTTAGTTATGCACCTTGTAATAAATCTTCACATCTCCTCCTTCAACACACGGAGGCTGCAGGAAATCTTCAAACTGACATTCCCATTCTTTGTTAAAATGTCCAATCAAGTCAATCTCTTTGACACACAGCACCCTCCTGTAGTACGAAAAACAAAGTTAAACTTTTAGACTTTTATTCCAAAAATCAGCAAATTACATTTTCATTAAAGGTGGGGTGCACGATGTTTGAAAGCCAATGTTGACATTTGAAATCACCAAAATAAACACACCCCTAACCCAAATGGGTGTCACCCCTGTTCTGATAGCTCCGCCCCACACATACATATGTAACCCAGGCAACTATTATGGCGGAACATTTTGGGGCAGCTGGCCGAGGGGATATTCTTATCAGTAAATGAACGCAATGAGTAATACTATGGTAATACAAATGTGTTTTTGTAGTACTGTGTGTTGTACCGTGAAAGGTTTAGCTCCGTTTCACACGGAAGACAAAGTTCAACACTTAGAACCCGAGGTAGATGTAACAGCAGAGGCTAATGTCAGACATACACAGTAAACACTCTCTCTGCCGCATATTGACAAGACACACCCCTTTCTGCTAATTGGCTACACGTTTGTTTTGTTAGTCGGCCCGACATCGTGCACCCCACCTTTAAGAGATGAAATACCTGCTCAGTGCTGGTGACATAGTGGAAACATCAAAAGAACTTTAAACTGTTTTATTTAAATTGATTATTTAATACATGATCTGTCATTAGTGTGTTTGAAAGCAGAAAGTACCTATTGGTGACAATAATGTTGGTGTTTCTGTGTCCAGGATATTCATAGTGCTCTCTAAAGAACTCGGCATCAAGTTGTTTTATCTCTGATCGCTGAGAGGAAAAAAAATAAAACAGATGTTTTTACATTCCTACAAGAGCGCTTCTCAAACATTCCTAACTCACTTCAGCTAACAGAGATAAATCCTTATAACCAGATAAAAACTGTATTCAGTATACAGATGAAACCTTTGAACCACAGTCACAGGCAAGATTTATTCCAGACGTCATGATTGTTTATGACAAATCACCGAAGATGACAATTTTACATTACACAATAAAACAAAACACAGCTACAGTAAAAGGCAATCAAATTGCTAGCATTATGTAATTTATGAGGTATTACAAAGTAGGAATATGTTGGATTGTGCATTAGACATTAAATGTTTAAAGATTCATTATTTGAGTTAATGCTAACATATTTAAACAATAATATGAAAAGCCAAAACATTAAAAAAACAAAATGCATATTAAAATATTGGACTCTTTAATTTCAAACAAAATGTCTTCTTACCCTTTATAGATGTATTAAATAGTCTAATTTCATTTCTTCTAGACAAACGAAAATAAAATTACTAACATATTAGCAAGTACTAACAACATTAAAGACATGTAAATGTAGACACACCGAATATTTCAGTAAACGTAAAAAAGCAAATGTAAATAAGGTATTACAAGTTTAACGTTTTGGCAGATATAGATACAGAATTTGCAGCAAAATAAACAAGTGTTTCAGACTAAATCCAAAAAGGTTACAGCTGTTGAACAGGAACATTGTTAAACAAACACTAGAAACACTTTTCTACTGCATTACACAAACAAGAATTCAACAATTCAACCAGTAAAATGACAGATCGCTGCGTTGAAGCGTTCCTAGCATGAGTGTGCTTTAAGTATAAATAATAACCTTCATATCAGTTTGCTCTATAGAAAATGTGTACATTTTGTTGCCCCAAACCCATTATTTCTCCTCAGGCTGCATGTAGGAAATAAAAGAAAGGAAAAAAACATAGGCAGACAGGTCAAAATCAGAAGAATCAGCTCAACAAAACAGAAGAAATGATTCCCAAAAACTAGTAAATATAGTCGTTATCCTGTTCCTATATGTTACTGAGTGCTCTATAATCAGCATGTCACAGATTTAACTTTATTTAGCAACAAATTTAGAATTCAGGTCTGATTGTTGTTACCTGAAAAAGATCATAGCCCTCTGACTCGTGCTGGTCGTAGGGCCGGATGATGCCATCTTCCTGGATAAGGCGGACAGGTCGCAGCTTTGTCACTTCTTCTGTTGACTCCGCCGCCCTGCCATCATAATATACGATTCGTTATCGTGTTTTTATTAGCTTGAAGGATGAATAAGTTGCTACAAGTTACAATTGATTAGTTAATATTACAGATTAGACCTATGACACCTCTTACAATGGTTTTATACTGGATCTTACCTCTGAATGCCCTGGAAAGCGCTACTGGCCATGTCCACAATGCCCCCTGTAGGTCTAGTTACCACTCCCACCAGACCCTTTCCAATGCCCTTAAAGAAGCCTGCAGCTCCTTCTTTCTTTACGCCTGAGCACACAAAACACACGTCCATGCCAGCTTTTGAGTTAGACACAGATATGATACATATATGTTTAGTTATGTAAATCATGGGGCAGTGGTGGCTGAAGTGGTTAAGGCTCTGAGTTGTTGATAGGAGGATTGGGGTTTAAGCCCCTGCACTGCCAAGCTGCCAATGCTGGGACCTTGAGCAAGGCCTTTAACTCTCTCTTCTCCAGTGGTGCTGTATCATGGCTGTCTCTGACCCCAACCTCTAAAGTTCAGATATGCGAAGAAAGAATTTCACTGTGCTGTAATGTCTATGTGACAAAATAAAGGCTTCTTCTTCTTCTTCTTCTTCTTCTTCTACCTTGTATATTCACTCAATAGCCATTTAATCAGGTACACTGACATGTAGTTCACTTTGGAGGTATATGATTACTGACTTTTCACATAGATTTTCAACCAATAATCATTTGTTGATTCATTTATCCTCTATAACAGCACAGCTGTTATAGAAAGTATTTACAACTAGGACTATTTAGCAAGAGTAGGATTAGCATATTAAGCAAAGTTTAATAAATTTGCATGTTTTACACTTTATTTTGAGGAACACATGGTGGGTTGTTCTATGTTCAGTGAATGAATGAATTCACTATGAAGTGTACTTTATGAATTATACTTCTAATGGATCTTAATGTGTGACGTTTGAAAGTAAGTTATTGTCATTGTACACAATGCAACAGAATTTAGTGTGGCATCTCTAAATAAAATAAAATAGGGATCTGAGCCGGAGATGGATGCAGGTACAGATGAAGCTTTAATACAAACCCAAAATGCTCGAACCTGCTGAAAACACAACAAAGAGTGCTACACATGACAGACCCTAAATACTAAGGAGCATAATTTATTACCTTGACTCAGTTGTGCGTGATCTTGTGATGTGCAGGGGCTGATGGGTAATGTAGTAATGGCAGTAATGTGCAATAATTGCTTTGATACAGGAAGACAATGTTACAAACTAAACCACTGCAAAACATTGACCCACTTGACCACCTTCTTCACCCCTGCTATGAAACAGTTGGGCCATTTTATTTCTTAATGTAGTGACCACCATATTGCAGTTTAGGCCACCTTTCATTGAACCACCATCTGAAAGTCTGCTTTCCAGAGAAATGTCTGACAAAATGGGCAACAAATTTAAGATCAAGTTAGGTATATCTAATCAATTTTATAGTTTAGATTAAGTGCCATACCTTCCACGGGTTTGGTGACTATTCCTGTCACACCTCCAACCACTCCCTGTTAAAAAAATAAAAATAAATAACCAAGTAACCATTTGATTGTACATTCACTCATAGTTCATTTCTCAACTAATCATAACTCATTATCATTTTTAGTTACAGTGTCTCATGTGTAGCATTAAATGTTTAGATGATCATTCATTTTATTCTTCTATGTCTAAAACTAAGCACTACAAGCTACTGTACTTTTAAAGTACACTGTTTTCAGAGAGCTTGAGGTACCTTTAGAAAGCCCTTGCCTCCCTTTGCCAGACTCGCTCCAAAGTCTTTGGAGGGTCGGTTCATCTCTTCCCGACGTTTCTGTTGGTATTCTTTATCCATACTGATAGCAGCCAGGCCTTTTCCAACTGAACCCGTAATACGGGACACCATCCCTGCAGCGCCACCTTCAAGACAGAAAGTGAGGACGCAATGACATGATGCATCAGAGTGTAAGAGACATAGGAAGAGATAGGAAGAGAGTGAAAATCTGAAGAGCATCAGTAAGCCTTACCTACAGTATGGCCCAAGAAACTGCGCACACCAATGACAAATCCCTCTGCGAACTCCTCAGGACCCTGAACAGCACCCTAAATAAAAAAATAAAAAAAATACATATATATATATATACACATATATATATATATATATATATATATATATATATATATATATATATATATATATATATATATATATATATATATATATATATGTGTATATATATATGTATTTTGGCTGTGTGCACTGAAGTTTAAATAAATGATGCATATAAATAGAATGATGCATTCAAGCTAAACATCTGATTCAAGCTAAATGTCTACAAATAGAGTATCCTGACCGGGTGTCTCACCATGTGGTAAGGGAACTGCACCCTGACTCTAATGAGATTAAATTATGAGAACAGTTGAAAAAACATCAGTGCCCAGCAGTGGCAGCTTGGTGGACCTGGGATTCAAATTCATGACCTTCCTATCTGTATTCCAACGCCTTAACCTCTAGGCTATCACATCCCATAGGCTGTTAGCTTGTACTCCGAAAATAACAGACTTTAAAAATAATAAGAGTACTTTTGATGGCAAGTTTAGCCTTTTAGTATGGGACCTGATCCACCCCATTCAAGATGCTGCTGTTTTTGTAACTTAAGTGTCTCAGAACAGCCCTAGATTATCTGTACCTATCCAGAGTCAAAGCCAGGGAACAGACAAAAAGGGGAAAGTGTCAAATAGGGTTTTTATTTACAACATTATAAAAACAACATTAATTTCCTTTTCTATTGGAACTTTCTGAATATTAATATACATACAGTATACTATGGCTGGATAATAGATACTATACCTGGATAGGCTCATAAAAGAAGGCCTCCATTCCTTCTGAGAGACCTCTTATCAGTCCAAAAGGATTTCCCAACACATCCAGTCCCAAAACCAGCACATACATCTGCTTCAGGAACTGCAAAGTAAAAAATAAAATAAAATCAAATATGAACAAAGTATGTGCATGTATGTGCTTTTGTAGTTAGAGGATTTATGCGTGGGATGTGAGCGTGAAAAAGCTCTTCACCTGTTCTGTGTAATGCTTAATCACAGCCCACATCAGATTGTCTCTCCGGTAGAACTGGTACTTTATTTCAAAGAAAGCAAGTCTAGAAAATAATGAATATCAACCATAGGATGGTTTCTGTCACAGTTAATAATGCTTAATAAAGTCATCAGCGATTTATGACACTTACTTAAAGATGATGTCATCCACATCAGTAAGTGTTGCTCCAATGCTTTTAAGAAGCAGATTGACTGATTGGAGGGCCAGAATGTTACCCTCTTCAGACTGATCTCCACTGGACCCAATAGACAGACTTAAATGCAACTACACACACACACACACACACACACACACACACACACACACACACACACTTCAGATTTTCACACACAACTGTCTTTAGAGTGTACACTAACTAGTGTTAAAAATGGTAAATATCTATATTTGTTGGCAATAATGTAAGAAATCCTACACTACTTCAAACTGACAGGAAGGATAGACAGACATTCCTATTAAAGTGAAATATACACAAAATATATATTCAATCCTCACTTCCTTACTTTAATTGGAGAGATGTGGAAGTGCTCAAAGAAGCTGAGGCCTGAAGCATCGGAGATGGAGCTCTCCATCAGCTGTGTTTGAAGTGAATTCAGATCTTTCTCTATCAGATTAGTCTGCAGAGAAGGACAGATACTGTCAGCATACAGCTTTCATTTACTGATACATACATCTAGTTGTGTTAAACATATCGCGACACGGCCCCTTTGGTGGCAGACCAAACTTTAGGTAACCAAAAGTATTGGAACAATATTAAATCAATAACTGCATCCTACTGACATCACCAAACGGTTGCATTCTTTTCTTTCTTTTTTTTTTATTTATTAATTTTTTTAGTGATGTTTATTGTTATTATTTTTATAATTTTATTATAATAAACGGAACTGCAAGGTAAACAACCCTGTCAAGAATATTGACCCTTAAGTGGATTTCCTAAAGTCAAGTAAAGTAGAGACAAGGATCTGTCGGCTACATGTGATGTTGGAATGTATAAAAAAATGAATTGAGTTCTAATTGAAAAGTTCTAATCTTGAAAACCTGGGAATTTAAAGGGCACCATAATCTGGATTATTCTGATCAATCTTTACATAACGTTTCCCCAAGTCCCCAATGTCAGTGTGCATTTATTCAGGGATTAAAGCAGAAGTAAAAGAGCTATAATATATCAAACATACATATATATATATATACACAGGTATCAGGTAGTATATTGTGCATTCTGCAGGTACCTTCTGCTTGTCAGTCTGAATGTTGGCGGCAGGAGTAAAGAAAGCGAGGATCTCCCCCAAAAATCCCTGATCCATCTTTACTGCCATCTCCTGCACTAGTACCATGAAGTACCTTAACACACACAGAATTTTTTATGAAATATATATCAGACAATATTCTGTATAACTCATTATTTGGTGCTTCTGCTACATGACTTACATATGGAAAAAAATGCACTTACTTAAATTGCATTACTTGACTGTGCTCATTGAACCGTGTAATGATGCTGACATCTATAAAGGGCTTTGGCTCTGGAAAAGCATTTAAAACATGCATGTAATTAGTCCATGTTGGTGCTCTAATTTATTCACACATACATACTATATCTAAAGCAGTATCCAGAAAAATGTTTTAAAATCTAGGGATGTGTACCTGAGTCCAGAACAATTGATTTAGGTGGAGGAACAGGGTGAAATACTATTGGGAAGATCGCTCCAGTTAGCTGGTTATCCACCTGCAAATATCTGCATGGTTAAAAAGGGGACCACATACAGTACTTGGTACATTCTTCAAATCAACTTTAAGATTATACAATTATTTATCAGGTTTACAGCTTTACACAATGACCAAGCCTTTTGTCCATGCATCTACTAGCATGTGAGTTGTACCAAACATACTTATTTGCTTCACACAAATGTATTATAAAATATTCGTGTTGTCTTTGTATCCCAACCTTCTCCACAATTTCCATGTTTCTGTACTTATGACACATGATTAATCGCCTCAAAGCTGTACTGCAAGAGCAAAATAAGGCCTAATCAAGGAACCCTGTTGTCCTCTGGATTACTTTTATTTATATTTACCGGTTTTGACTGTGTTCTACTTTGATCCTGCATCTACGTGTGCATTACCTGCAGCCAGTGAAGCTGGGCTCGAAGGCTCCTTTGGTGTGGTGACTGCTTTAGCTCCACATGGATACCAGCCAAAAAGTTCCTCCGGATAAAGCAGGAGTAGGGATGCCTCATCAACATGGGCACCCTTGTAAAGTCCACCTGAGCCATAAACATATATATACACACACTCAAACCTAGTCATGACACCTGTACAGGGTTTATAATGGACCAGCCTATTTGCTCACCTCAAGCCCTGTTTCCAGCTTCACCCAGCCTGGCTCTGTCTTGCCATTGAGATGATTCTGGTAGGCCTTCTCCAAAAGACTGATGTTCTTATGGTTAAAAGCCTTCCAGCGGTTCTTTGGTTTCATTTCCCATACAACACCCGAACTAACCAAAAATAAAAGCAAGCAAATATAGAGCATATTATGTTATATTATATTATATATTGTTACATCATGAGGTTCAGTAATTTCTTCAAGGTGAAAGGTTCCAGATGCAGGGTTCATGTGAACCCCACCGAAAGCTCCTCAATTTAATTTGTATCTTCTTCTTCTACTTTTGGATTTTCCTGTTAGGGGTCACTACAGCGAATCATCTGTTTCCACCTAACTTCCTCAGCATGCTCTACTATCACATCCAATTAACTTCATGTTCCCTTTCAACACATCCTCTTTGACCTTCCTCTTGACCTCTTACCTGGCAGCTCCATTTCAAACATCTTTCTACCTATATAACCATCTCCTCTGTACATGTCCAAACCATCTCAATCTAGCCTCTCTGACCTTGTCCCCAAAACGTTGTCCCTCTTATGTGCTCGTTCCTAATCCTGTCCATCCTCGTCACTCCTAAAGAGAACCTCAACATCCTCATCTCTGCTACCTCCATCTCTACCTCATGTCTTTTCCTCACTGCTACAGTCTCTAACCCATACAGCAGAGCTGCTCTCAATACTAGCTTGTACAACTTTCCTATTCTTGCTGACACTCTTCTGTCACACACAACACTCCTGACACTCTGTCACACGACCTGCCTGCACTCGCCTCTTCACCATAAGGTAAATTATACTGTATCCTGAATGTAAATTGTTCCAGGGTTTAGAGCTCAATTTCTGGGTCATTATAAACATTAATTATTAAAATCTCAATCAGGTTGTCAAACAGTATCTTGTATCATTTTATGACTATTTTGAATTTTCATCTCCCAAGAAAATCTCTTCAGAATTTCAACATTTTCTTACCTGGTAATGCCCATGTATGCTATTTCATGTCTATTATCATTGTTGATGAGGGACAAGCCCAGGTTCTGTACAGAGATGGTGACTTCCTGTTGGAATTGCTCCAGCTCTTCAGCCTGGCAAGCTTTCGTTACCACAGCCACATCTTCAGTAAAAAGCAAGATGCGCTGTCGGCCGTCGAGGAATGACACCCAGTGTACCTGAGTCAGAGTGTCATATGCAAACTGGCCACACTGGTCCTACAGATTGCAAGAAAAGCACATCGTATATATGTGGGATTCACGTGGAATTGCTGTTAGAGTTTCTCTAAACAGTTTACTCTGTCATACTTGATATATATATATATATATATATATATATATATATATATATATATATATATATATATATATATATATACACACACACACACACACACACACACACACGTTTTACAGTTAAGGGCTAATAACTAATAACTTGTATGTAAGCTTCCAGAAGAGGTCCAGCACTTTGGTCTAATAATCTAATAGAAGTTCTTGAGGTCAGGTTTGTCACTGTGTCATGGGCTCGTTGGGGCTGACTCCTGACACTATTTTCCACCACCTGCAAGAGCAATCTAAATCCTCAGACGTCTTTTTTAAATCATTGACCAGTTTTCATCAGTGACATGATTCTGATTAACCATGAAAAATATTTCTAACCCTAACCCTCAGATTTTCTTCACACGGTCATCAAACTACTGAAACTGTGGTCCACTAACATCTTACAAAGCATACATTGGATCTGGCTTGTTGATCAGGAAAGGGGTATAAAAGAATTTCTAATCATGGGAGTCAGAACCATTATACTCATACTTTTTAAGAACAATAATATTGGACCCACCCACTTTTACCGTCTTTATTCAGCGCATAATGTCTTTTTTTATTACTTTTCAGAGCGCTGCCAGGCGAATCCATTCTGCTTGAAGAATGCCCTAATAAATTAAACTCCGTTCCGCGTTTTACCAACAGCATTGACCATGCTCTTGCTTCCTGAAATCCATGGGTGTTGGAACCATTATATGTGGGTGGGACAGGACACGCCCACTTTTAAGACCAATAATATTGGACCCACCCACTTTTTATTTGCTTCTGATGCCCATGTTTCTAATCACTTGACAGAAACCCTACAGCGCCAAGTATTTTTCTCTCACCTTGATCAGGTTTAGTTCTCCGCTGTGGCCCTGACATGTCCAGCACAGCTTCCGCACCCCTGCAGGGTTTTCCCACACAAAGAGTTGAACCTCACCTGGCTTCAGCTCACAGGATTCCTCAGAGCCACTACACCAAAAACAAGGCAACACACATGAACTCCGACCTATACGAGTGATTCTTTCTTTATAAATAAAAAAGGTGGGTGTTGGAGCTCTCCATCTCTTAAAATTGTTAAGAGAGAAGGCAGAGTTTAAAAAATCCATGTAGCAGTGCAGCATAGGACCAAAGTATGAGACTCATTACAACGTTAGTTGGGGAGTAATGGGGTGGTAACCTTTGTTTGATTGCGATGGTAGCCCAGGGTGTATGGTTGACCACCATAGCAGGAGCTGCTCCATCATAGTAATCAGTGAAGCTGATGACAGTGGAGTGGTCTGAGATGTTTACATCCACTATGATGCCTCCATACTGAAGGAAAAAAAAGACAAGTCATTTTGGTCTCTGGGTGGAAACTTTGTACAAAGATTTCAGTAGTGAGAGAGAGGGAAATCTTTGGTCTGATCACACAGTGAAATAAACAAAACTGTGTATGGCTATCATAAGATCTATATGTAATGGTTACAGTAATACAGTGAAAATACACACACTTACCTGCTCCATGCAAAGCAGAGTTCCATTATCTTGTTTGTTAAAGAAGAAGGCTTTGGAGGCAAATTCAGATCCGACCGCTCGTACACACAGCTTCTCTGTGCTAGAATCTGGCCACAGAGGCAAACACTGCAGAACCAAGCACAGATACTTCATACAGTCAGATGTTTACAGTAAGAGATGGCACCATTGCAAAGATAACTTTTAAAAGGTAGTCAAACCTCTGTGGAGGAGATGTAGTGCCACTTGTTGCTGACATTGCTGTCATTTTGCACCTCCCCAACTTCTAGCTCAAAGGAGGATTTATTCACCAGAGTGTAGAAAGGGCTAATAGTCACAATCCGTGTCAGGTTAAAACTGCTTAATTGTATACTGATTTCCACCTAAAAAAAAAGGTTTGAGTCTATATATAGATCTATATACACACTCTAAATTTACACATCCAGCCTTCTTACCAAGAAGTCCATGTTTTTATCTTGGCAACGGACGCAGCCGTAACTGCCCACTGTATCCAGAGAAAAGCTATCGGACCAGGAGCTGGTGGACACACAAAGCTGCAGCTAGGGAACAAATTGCAGGGGAAAAACATGATATATACTGTAACAATGGCTATGTTGATGTGTTTTGTTACCCATGAACTTGAAATTGAATATCTTTTGAATACATTTGATAGGCAACCTTTATTAACCCTTGTCAAATCTTAACTTTGGAAAGAGGTCAAATATGAATTAAAGTTTTTAAAACAACTTTTATACACAGGGTGTATAAATGAATAACTTATTAAACTCACTTTGTTTTTGCTGAAAATGTTTTTCTTCTTGAAGGAGAACAGGATCACATCACGGAAATCTGCAGGATGTTTGACGTAGATGTCTTCAGCCCGGTACTGCAGCACACGGGCTGTCTTGTTGATGATCCAGTACGGGCTGAAGATGGAAACGATGAGTCGTCCCGCCACGTGGCTCGTGTGTGCGTACACGTCTACGGTGAGTTTCTCTGTGGTGTCGCTAGTAAAGCACACGGGGAATAACTCGGCCATGTCTGGGATGATCTTGATGTGGCTGATCCAGTTGCGGCCTTGATACTTAACCAGAGATAACTCCATGATTTCTCCCATGATGTTCGCGTTCAGCAGATCGGCTTTGCTGCCTTCTAGCAACTCTCCAATCTCAGCTGAACCCTGCAATGAAGAGGAAATAATAATAACTGAGTATGAGTACAAAAAACTGGTGAGTTAATGTTAATGTTGATGTTTAGGGCTTTCTAGTGTTCCATAATGACAGTTATGGTTTATGAGTACCTCCATTAGGTAGTTGATGGAGTACGGAAGCAGGTTTCGAAGAGAAACAGCTGGGTGCAGGTGGATAATGTAGGCAGGGTCCCATTCCTCCTCACTCTGGCTGTCAATGTGACACAGGTTGTCTGGCACTGCCAGTGTGTTGATAAAAACTGGCCGTAAGCTGCTGTCATTGGCTGGACACTGCATTATTGAACGCACCTCTGAACTCACATGAACCTTCTCCTTCCATGTAATGTATGTAGTCGACTCACGATACTGTCCCTCCAAAGGTCCAACAGGCAACAAGAACAACTGACATCTATAATACATAGTCAGATGTCATAAGACTTATGATTAATACAGTTACATAACATTTGATAACAATCATCCATCCCATACCTTTGTCTTAAAAAATCGATAAGCTTTAAAATCTTTTGTAAAAAAATCACTTAACAATTCAGGAATCAATACAATACTTCTTAGGCAAAACCACAGCTATAACACAAATATATAATATAATACAGCATAGTATAATGCTTTTATTTATATAAGTAAATATAATAATAATACAAATAAAACATCTCCAGTTCCAAAAAGTATTTTTATTTCACACATTTCTATGTGTTACAGGTTGAAGTTCATTCTTTTTCCTCTGATAAATGATCCACAAATCTTTGCTGGTATCAGCCTAATACCTTTCCTGGGTATTAGATCGACACCATTTCTTATTTCAAAGCACAGTTAAAGGCAGGGTCTCCGTTGTTTGAAAGCCAATGTCGACATTTGAAATCACCAAAACAAACACGCCCCTAACCCAAATGGGTCCCACCCCTGTATTGATAGCTCCGACCCACATATACATACGTAACCCAGGCAACTAATGGAAAGAAATGTGTCTTTATCATAGCTGAAGGGAAGAACAATACGATTGTAGATAAACAAACAAGCAAAAATGACAAGTTATTGACTTGGGAAACTCCAATCTGTGAATATGTGGCCAACTTCCTGCTCCTTCAGTTCTCTCCAGCGCTGGAAAGCAGATCCTATATTAACACGGGTCCTACTTCTTGCCTTATCGTAAGCCTTTTTCGCTTCCTTTCTTTGTTTTTATCCTCAATGTTAAAACCGCTTTCTGCTAATGTCACACATGCGCACTGAACACTCTCTCCACCCATATTGACAAGACACGCCCCTTTCTGCTCATTGGCTACACGTTTGTTTTGATTTTTGTTTTGTTTGTCGTCCCGACTCAGTTTTCTGAAGCATTTCATAAACATCAGAGACCCTACCTTAAAGAGGCACAAATCTTACACCAAGCATGGATTTCCATGTTTACCTGTAAGAATCCAGCGTGACATGAAACTCCTTCTCTGGTTCAGCAACTCCTACATTCACCAGCCCCCCTAATTCTGGGAAGTACTTCAAAATGGCAAAAGGCACCGAGAAATGATTTATAATCTATAAAAGATGCAAAAGACACAAGAAACCTTCAGGAACTTATTATTCTTAATTTGCTAATAACATCCAAAAATAAGGTTATCCCAAGTAATACTAGTGAACTCAATATTAATATTTCGTTAGCAAATATCAAACCAGTAATTTATCATGTATTTAAATGCAGTTACCTGCAGAGGGGCTCGCACAGTGATGACTTTGTTGCCTTCTGAGGCACTGATCTGCAGCAGCACAGATACAGACTCGTGAGGCCTCTGCATATTATAGAGCCTTCGGCCTGGCTTGTCCACAGGAATGTTGGAGATCTCACTGTAGCCTGTGGGTACTGCAGATAAGGTACATTATCACTTCAACAGAGAGCACAGTTTACTTTTGTAAAATGTCAAAAGCATTTACATAGAAATGATTCAACTATTAAATTATTGAAAGCATCTTTTATTCATCTTCTGAATCTGCTTCATTATGGTCAGGGTCACACTGGATCTAGTGGATCACTAACGGCAAACTAGTCCATCACGAGGTACCAAGAACACACACTGCTGCTGTCGCTACTGAATGGACTGCTTTGGCTAAGCCCTTATAAATTTATTGCCCCAAGTTGAGGAAGTGCGTCCTTATCCAGGTAACCTGCACCTGTGGGTTTGGCATTTTGGAGTGAAAAGCAATGCAGGATTGTGACACGGCAGTCCAAAATACATTTTTGAATGCAAGGTACATTACCTAATACATGGGTCTTGTATTGCTCTCGATTACAAATTGTACCACAAATGTTAGCAGTCAATCATACTGCATGAAAAAGCACCATGAATGGTGTCTCTTTCTGAAGGTTGCAAGGTGCCTATGCCTGATATTCTCCCCAAGAACCTGATGTGTGATTGCCAGAAGTTTGTATCGGAGTCCCTTACAACCCCATAATTTGGGCCCATACGGTATTCCATTCTGAAATGGACTTCTTTAAAGCTTCCTTCCCTGCTGGCACATCAGGAAAAAATGCAAGCCTTGGTGATAAAGCTCACCATGTAAACATTGGTGTCCGGATGACTCTAGAGTTGACAGGTTACTTTTGATAGCCAAACTATCCTTACTGTGTTTCATTGTGGGGGATGCATTATAGCTTTCCTTACTACTATTTCCACTGGATGGAAGTTCGTCTGTTATGTTGAAAACACAGGGGTATGCTCTGTCTTCACAGAGACTGTTTGACTGGGTGATGGATGTCATCAAGCTGGTATGATTTCTTAAATTCTAAAGTGCAGCATGGGTAAAAGTAGAAAGAGAGATGGGAAGACATACAGGTAGGCAAAGAGGTCCAACTCCCATAGATAGACCCATTTCATGGGAAAGGCTTTGCAGCTACAGAAGGTCAAGGTCATTTCATCCTTTTGGTGAAATGATAATGTGATACACAATGCGCCTGTTTTGATCGAGCCCGAAGTAGAGGCTGGCTGATGACACATCCCGGGCTGCTCCTTAGTTCCAGTCAACAAACCCTGCATTCTCAAAAGGCGCAGGCATAAAAACTGCATGAGTTTGTATGCCTGCAGCTTTTACAAGGCCTGTGGTCCTTCAGAGAAAAATGGAGTATTGATTCATCCTTTGCTAATCTACTGATGTTACCAATATATGGCCAGTCTGCTTTGCATTTCCAAGCTTCATCCCAGGGCTTCTTTGTTCCAAAGAGCAGACCAGGGCAGACTTCACATGTTCACTTGCATGCTACCAGAAATATTTACATTTCCATTTCCAGCATTTGGCAGATGCCCAAATCCAGAGAGACTTACATTATCTAATTTTTATACAAATGAGCAATTGAGGGTTAAGGGCCTTGCTCAGGGGCCCAACAGTGGCAGCTTGGTGGACCTGGGATTAAACTCACAACCTTCCGAATGGTAGCGCAACACTTTAACCACTAGGCTACCACATACCAATACATCCAGCACTGCACATTCAGGTTTCTGTGAAGGTTTCAGGCAGGTGGTCTGATTAGGTTGATACCAAGGTAGTAGGAACACAGTTTGTGGCTGTTCTCTGGGAGGTCCAGGAATGAGTGGTGGGTCAAGAGAAATTAGTGAGACAAGAGCTCTGTGAACACAGAGGCTGTATGAGGCTGTGGTCTTTGGGCAAAGCTTCAATCAAAAAACGATTTTAGACAGAGGTTTAGAGTTACTAACTAAGTTATTTAGAGTCAATTTTGAGAACTGCAGTGATTACATTGAGTTTCACAGATTTTTGAAAAATCTGAAATTTCCCATTTCTGATATAATTTTGAGGAAAAATGTGTCTTCAATACAAATATAATATTCAAATATTTTAAGTGATGATGCTGAGGATGCAATTACCTATGCTAAGGTTGAAAAGGCAGCTCTCCTGTCTCTGCAATGTTGACAATTTTACTTGAGTTGGAAATTTAAAGGCAGAATATTCCAAATCCAAGGATTCCCCTACTCCAACTTCATGCATTTTACTCGGGGTTGGTGATTCAGCCATGCGCAGATTCATGCCATGCTGGATGACCAATGGAATGCCAAGGAAATTCTGAATAGTAAATGGAGCTTTCTCTTTCAGCGAGTGATCCAAAGTGGAGACGGTGCCCTCCGAGAAAGCCTGGCATTCAAATACAAGTTAATATTATACGTGAAAATTCGACAAAATATTGAGTAGGTTATATTGTATTTTGCTTTTTATCAACGTATGAATGTACACCTGGGTGAGGTTATGAAAGACGTTCAGGCAGCATTTGGACAGCGTGATGTTCATGGTGTCTTTGGAGCAGATATTAATGGATGTGCAAGATTCAGGCAGCACTATGAAGTCATCACCAGGAACAGGGCTCTTATCCCAAACAGGGTTATTCTTTATCTAAGTCAGACAAAACAAAAAAACAGTGGAACAACAACAACAACACATTTTCAGTCAAGCGAGTAAATATACGTCTGCCCCAACATGCACAATATACACACACAAATTATAAATACCTCGATTCCAAGTTTCCATCTGCGTCTCCCGTTATCGACTCGCTCTATGAGGGGCTCCCAAATGGCATGAGACTCGTTAAAATAGTTCACCTAAAATAACAGAAATATCAGGAAGGGAATGATACAACCTATGATTGTCATGCAACATTTTTACTTGATCAACGTTTTATTTGATGAACACGTACACATGTTGAAGCAGCCATAGTATCTCTCTTTAACCAAAGTGTGTGTGTGTGGTGAATACAGCCCATAATTATTTACAGGTATGACAGTAAAAGCAATAACATTAACTGATAACAGAAATCCACTATGGTTACCAGCATGCTATTTTTATTAAATATTGTAAATACCTATAATAACTATTAATCTACCTTGTGAATTTTAAGCTTTTTGGACAAGTTTCTTGGTAATTCAAATTAACCAGTGCATATAAAAAAATGGCCACTAGCCTAGTTTACTTTTTTGTCTTTTGAGAGTAAGTGTAAATAAGTATGTACATGAAAGCAGTATCAATATCAGTGCATCCCTGAATTCTTTCTCTATTTTTTGCATTTGCATTTTTTTGCCTAAATAAATAAATAAATAAAATAAAACTTTCATTGTAACTTTGAACAATGTTTTAAACTCATGGTATCTTAAGTATGTAACATAGTGAACCAGCATTAATGTATCCAATCTTAGAGATTTAAGCACTTATGTATGTCGCTCTGAATAAGGGCGTCTGCCAAATGCTGTAAATGTAAATGAGTTAAAACAACACGCATAGCTAAGAATATTAAAGGTGTGGTGCACGATGTTTGAAAACTGCTTCAGAAAACTGAGTCGGGCCGACAAACAAAACAAACGTGTTGCCAATGTGCAGAAAAAGGCATGTCTTCTCAATATGCGGCGGAGAGTGTGTTTAGTGCGCATGTCTGACATTAGTGGCGACACCCATTTGGGTTGGGGTGTGTTTGTTTTGGTGATTTCAAATGTCAACATTGGCTTTCAAACATCGTGCACCCCACCTTTAAAGCGTTTAAGCTTTTTTATGTGAATGATCCACAATCAAGGTTTAGCCATTTCTCGGGCTACACTTTAATAATATTGGGTTGGGGTGTCTATAATTATGAAAGCAGTGTAAAAACATATGAAAAGTTACAAAAAATATCGTTTTGCTTATTTTCATGAAGAATCCCAATATCTCTGGTGTAGACCCTGCAAGGACACCCACCTCGAGTGTCATATCTGCAGACATACTGAGCAAAGAAGACCAGTTTCGTGCACAGCCAGAGAATGAAGACTCAGCCAGCAGCAGAGGAACTGTGTGGTGGCCCTGGCCAGACTCCAGAGTCACCTGCACTACCTTCACCTCAGCACTAAACGTCTGGGCCGTGCTGCTGCCGTGGACCTCCTGGAATCTCTCAGTCAACTCGGTTGCAGTCTCAACATCCAGGAACCAGTAGTTGCAGGAGTAGATGTCCCTTACAGCCCAGAGTGTGCTCAGATCAACAGGCTTCTGATTGTCCTGCTCATTCATGGGTTTAGGGGTCATGGCCGCTGTGATGGTCAGGACGGTGTTCAGGATGATTGGTGAGATCTGTGCAAAGACCGAAAATGTGCTCAACAATTTAAAGTAACATTTCTAACTCCAGATGAACTTTACTTTGAGAGTTTTGAACACACAATGCTACTCACCTTTATTATGACTTCATCTACACTGACAGAGCCAGTGAGTGAACCATTGGCTGATATGCTGGTGTCAAGAACAACAGAACACGGCCTAAGGACCTGGTGAGGAAATACATCATATTAAAAAAAGATACTATACCAAATATAATTTAAACCTATGAATAAACAAACAAAAAAAATACATATTTACAGTGGTTACGGCCTTGCTGTCCTTATTCCTTATGAACGGGCAGGCGAGAATTTTGAAACTCTTAAGGTTGACTTTCATGACCTGATCTGCCTCATTAGAGCGCAGACTGAAGTCACACTGGAAACTAGCCACTAAAGCAGGAGCATCTGCCTTCATTAGATTTGCCACAAAAACCACCTCCGGATCGATCACAACAACACGCAGCGTTTTCTTCTGGGCTGCAGCTATGTGCAACACCAAAACATATTGCTTAGAAAAAATATCAATAGACTCATGTCTCAGTTTATATGCAGCTGAATTACTAAACACACAAAATATGAAATGCCTGCAAAATCCAAACAGTTCATGCATTACAGGTAGAGTGTTTGGTTAATAATTCTATAAACTTCCTGTACCTGTGTTCAGCTCACCCTGACCCTTTTGCTCTGAGATCTGTTTGAGTGGAAGTGATCTGGGTTTGTCTGACACTGTGGCTTGGGATTTGGCCAGAGCCTGAATAAAGAAGTCGGCCACGGTCATGAGAAACTCCATGCTGGCACAGAGATACAGTTTCTGGATCACAGCTACCACGGAGCATTCGTCCTTGTTCTGCTTGTACGTCAAGTCGATCATGGCATCTGAGCTGTCATCACGCTTTTCCACCATTCTGACGGTCAAAGAGACAAAAAAGACACGAAAGACAGTGAAAATCTAAGAAAAATAAGAATTTAAAATAAGAACAGAAGTGGACTTAAGGGACGGTTGGTGAGTCTGATATAAAATGAGTAATACGAGTGTTTTTCCCTCTGTTGGATGACCTTACACATAATTCTAGCGGTTGACGATAAAATTTAGCTGCTCATGAACGAACACTTGGAGCATCTCAGAGAGAAGAAATGGGTCGCCAAATGTTTGTGTGGAAAAAAAATAACATTTCTGTAAATATATATTGCCCCTAATAGGCAAAAGAAAACAAAAATACTTATGAAAAGTATGTGCCTATTGTCTTCTGGGCTTCATATCATCCACTGTGGAATGGGACATGACAAAGACATTCAATGCTGAACATGGATACAACAAAACATTAAATGGCATGTGGGTAGTATTGTATATAAGCAGATTGCTTTCACCTGGATGTGATTCGCTGAACGCTGCTCCTCCTGTCATCGAGGGTGCAGGTGGTAAGAATACTAGAAACCTCCAGACTGCTGTCGTTGAACAACTCGCCGGAAGCAGTTATCTTACGTAGCATAAACTCTCCGATACACAAACTCTCCTGATGCACACTGGGCTACACACATGAGAGAGAGAGAGAGAGAGAGAGAGAGAGAGTGAGAGAGAGTGAGTGAGAGAGAGAGAGAGAGAGAGAGAGAGAGAGAGAGAGTGTGTCACTCATGAAAGTACAAATACAAGCATTTAGGGATGGTTAGTAGGCGCACACACACCTGCGTGGAATCGTTGTTGTAAAGAACCAGACCAAGTGACTCAACATTGAAGCTGAATTTCACAGTCGCTATCAGATCGTTTTCTGTTGATTTGTACTCTGGCTGTCTTGCTGTAGGATTCTCAGAGACTACACACACACACACACACACACACACACACACACACACAGGTGGGCTTTGCTTAGCAGCATGAAAGAAGATTTTATAAAAAGAGACATTTTTTATTCAACACTGTTTTTTTATTTTTTTTATTTTTTATTTTATTTATTTGAAAGGGACAATGCACATCAATCAACATTTTTTGTTTACACTCAAAATGTAAATGTGCCAGAATTAGCTGAAGAGCTATTTTTCATCTGCAGTCCCTTGGCAGGTCAACACAATATCATAGTACAAAAATTAAATACATGAAAAACACAAAACAAATTAAAACACTAAATAGATAATAATAAATACAATACAAAAATGGACAGTACCAAAGATAAAATAAGTTAACTATTGATGATTGCAATTTTGAGTGTTTTTAATCCAATTCTTGAGTTTGAATTTAAATGATGAATAGCTGGTGCTCTTTCTGAGTTCAGTAGGGAGACAATTCCAATAATTTGAGGCCCGTACTGAAAAGACTGTTTGACCAAACTTACTTCGCCTATACTGTATAACACAGTCTCCCCTGGTAGCTGCCCTGTTTGCCCTATCACTGTTATTTCTCAGTTTTATGAATTCACGCAGTGGTGGGGGTGCAAGCCCATGTAAGATTTTAAAAATGAGACAAGCATCTTGATAATGTGAGAAATTGTTAAAACTGAATAAGTTGTATTTAGTAATAATATTACAGTGGTGATGACTGATAGGTTTTTGATCTAATATTTTTAAGGTTTGCTTATAAAGGGTCTCAATTGGTTTTAGAGTTGTCATATTTGCTTGGGACCAGCTTGTGAAACAGTATGATATGTGAGAAAAAAATCATGGCATGCATAAATAGTTTGGCTGCCTCTATTGTTATATATGGCCTAATGTATCTAAAGTTAGCCATATTATATCTGATGGTATTAGCCACTTTTTTTACATGCTTTTTAAAAGTTAAATTAGAGTCCAAAATAATACCGAGGTATTTAAAATTGGACACTTCCATGATTTTTTCTCCCTCTATAAAACATCTGCCTGCTGTACATTTGAGGACCTCTTAGAAAAAGTATCTGTTACCATTCTGTGTGCCAGATCTGGTAGGAACATTTGTCTGTTTTATTCCTGGATCTGGGCTGATGTCTGGCTCAATGCTGCTGGCTTCCCCAATGTTTTCCAGCAAAATTTTCAATAAGAGAACCAGATCGTCCTGATTCAAAGCCACCTGCGACAAAATAGCAGAGAATCTTCTTTAGCACTGACCAATGTCCTTGTGTACATATTGCAGATCTACAAAATTGTAGATTACGTTAGAAATTGTTAAGCAGATATTCACAGAAAGAAAAAAAAAGGACTCACTTCCATGGGCTTCAGATCTCCGTCTACCTCAAGGGCAGCCATCTTATGGTACCAGGTAGCGGCAAGGTTACGTCTGACCGAAAGGACCAAGTTCACTGGTTGTAGGAGCTCAGAACTAGGCTTATTTGCATCTTCTGCCATAAAAAGTCTAAAAAAAACATTCAATATCACAAAATTACAGCAACTGTATCAAGCGTTATGGACAATAATACTTTTTGAAACAGGTTTCACCTAGACAGCTTGAGCTGGGTTAGCTCCAAGTCGATGTTATCTATGACGGCTGGTAGTGGACGGTTCTCTACCGGAAGCAGAGAGAAGCTGTTCCTGATGGTGATGAGACCCAGGTCGACCTCCACGGCATTATGAGACATGGATGACTGAGGGATGATGATGAGTGGCGCCTTTAGTCTGATGTCCAGGGCGATTCTGAAACTCTTCTGAGCAAAGTCCATTACGCTGGAGACAGCTTTCTCCGCTGCCTGTGCTGTGGCCACACTTAAAGCCTCCTTGGCCATTTGAAAGCTATTGCTAAATTTCTAACATGGATAAATTCCGAAATAATCAGAATTAGTGGAACTTGGTTTGCTTTCTAGAACCATTTACACCAACCATCCTAGGCACAATAACAATTCTAAGAGTACTAATCTGTGTGTTTTATACACTTATTGTGAATTGGTGTAGCCAATAAGGGTATGTTTAAGGCTGAAACTTACCACCAATGTCATGACAAACTTTTGCAGATAGACCACTTGAATGCAGCCCACATTGAGCCTGACCTTTCCATCCACCTTTGAGGTGTCTGTGTATCCATCTCCTTCTGTGGCTTTAGGGGTTAGACTCAAATTAAAGCTGAATACTTCATCATCCACAATACTGACAACCTAGAAGAAAAACCCCACAAATACACAATAAACAAAAGTGTCTGGTGAAAATGAAATGTTAGAGTCTACTTTTAGCTGTATTGTATAAGATCTATAGAATGAATAAAACTGTCTATAGATAGTTGACTTGCCTTGTTGTGAACTGATTTTGGGTCTACGTTAATGACAACAAAATCCCGCAGTCTAGCGGACACTTGGGTTTCACTTTCCTTCATCAAGAGAGACCCGTGTAGATCTGGAGGAACATTTGAGAAGGTTTTAGTGGTAGAGCTGATAATATGCTTGAGGAAACCAGACAGTGCTCATATATCGATCAAGTATTAGATATAACAGTTGCTTAACTTAAAAAGTTGCTTAAAAATTTTAGCATAACTAGAACAAAATGATGATATAAATCTGACCGTCAATCTTCATGTCAGCAATGTTGCAGTGTTGGTCACATAGTAACATGTTGAAAGCTCCAAGCTGCACGAGGATTTTCAGACCGACTACGTCTCCTTCGTAATATGACCTGGCTGTAGACAGAACAGTAACAAAGATGCTATCAGTAATTCGTCAAGTCCATAATTAATTCAAAACGATTCAAACTGGAATTCATTCTTGGCTTTAACAAATATTTTCATAAGATGTTCATCTTTACAGCTGATTTTCAGTCATTTTTATATCACTGAATATTCCACAAAGAGGCCCTCAACCTCACTTCACCCAAGTGACATTAATTTGGGATGAAATATGGATAGATGAACATCTATTGTAATGTCTAATGTCTCTCACTGATAAGTAAACTGTAAAAAAAAAAAAAAAAAATCTGCATCAGTGGCAACAACAATGACGTCTCTGCCGCAATTCTATAAAAATACCAAGATCGCATCAAACCTTGTCAATTATATGGAGTGTGTATTTTTATACTAGTGCATGGATTCGTACTGGATTTGGCAGGAGTAGCTTTTGTATCTTCGTTAATCTTGTTCTCTTTCTCAGGTGAGGACAAACTACTACAGGACAGGACAGTAGACAGGAAGTCCATGATAGATAGAAGAGCCTCAGTATGAAGAATTAGGTCCAGAGAGGAGAACATAATCTACACACACACACACACACACACACACACACAACACACACACAAACAATCAATCAGTACGGTTCTTCTATTCTTATCTAATTCAATAAAATATAATAACATGAGACTTTGTATACATACATTCATCTTCTGTTCTGTATTCTCAAAAATGGTAGAAAAATTTGGCCCATCACAATTAGCCTGTGTGACAAATACAAACAATTAAAATGACACAATAAAAATCATTTGTGTCCTTAATATACCACATGGAAATAGTGAAAGAAAGTAAAAGAAATAGATAATATTTTTCGAATATATGAATATATAGAACACGTGTGTGTGTGTGTATGTGTGTATATAAGGAATATGTTTTTTTATTATTATTATTATTTAAAACATACCTTGAAATACTCTACTTTGAGGAGTTCTGCTCCCTGTTTTGCTGAGGAACTGAGGATGCATATGGGCTCACCACAGAAGTCTAGTACAAAACAGTAGAAAGACGTTATTACTGTTTAATCCTGAGATCAATTATTTACACCTGGAAATAAAGGAAGCTGTTGGCTGTTGTAAGCGTCAAAGGAATAATATCAATTCATTTGCTTACAGACAAATATAAAAGATAAGGACAGCTGTATAAAGATAAATAATAATAATACATCATCCTAGACTGGTGTGCTTCACTGATCAGGGCAGGGTGACCACCGAACAGTTGAGATCAGTTCTGAACTGGGCTGTAGCTGAGTATAAGGAATTGTTCAAACTACTGCCTTTTCTAACCCTGTATATACCCCAGTGCTTTCCGGTGTTTTTTGGAATTTTTCCTTAAAAAATACTAGAAGAATTCACATTTTACATTCAGTCGTGTTCAACAAACCTGGAATGTCTGGGCACTTCACAGAAATGGTCTTGATGTATGTGGTGGCCAGCATGTCAAACTTGTGAACTTTGGTGTCTATTCCAAGCTCAGCTGCATGCAAGACCAAAAATGGGCTCTCAACCCCATTCTTTGGCTTATTCAGTGTCAGTAGTACCTGCCCAGAAAAATCCACAGTGTATGAAAAAGGTTACAGCTGTTAGATAAATAAACATGAGTTCAGCTATAGTTGTTGCTGTACCTCCATGATTTCAAACTTGAGAAGAACAATTACAACATTTTCAACAAAGCTTCCACTGGTAATTGCTGGGTGGCTTTCTGTCTCTACAGGAAGTGTTTTTTTGAATTCTTCATTTGTGTCAGGTTTACAGGTATCTAGACAATACACATAGGAATGGAATATCTGCACGATATATACAGAAAGGTGGTTTTGTTCATTCTGGTAACAGAGCAGGAGGTGCATTTCTACCTTCAACTGTGAGTCTCTTTGCATCAGAAGACGCCGCTCTGTTACCTTCTTCAGTGTTTTCTGTTAGAATCTTCATCAGAACACAAAGGTCTTCACAACCAATGGTGATCTAGATAAATTAAGAAAAACAACTCAGCGGAAGAAAAATATGTTCAGACCTGAAAGTTCTTCCATACTTCCTGTAATCCAGTTATAGTTTAAAAAGAGAGGTTTCCTTCCTACAAGACTTTCCGTTCATCAGTGTCAACATGAACGAAAACAAGAACACAGAATATGTGTAATTTTACAAACTTACATTTACAGATTTTAGCAATCCTTTGACCTCGACTCCTGGGATCTTTGTGAACCAGGAGGCTGCCAGATTGCGTTTAACCAACAGCTCCAGGTTAACTGGCTGTAGAATTTCCAATTGTGGCTGAGGTGCTTCTTGCTTTAGAACAGTTCTGGAAATAATATAATAATGAACTGGGGTTGTCTATTATCATAATATTGTCCTCACTCTCATTCATTTAAACATTTTGTTGATGCAAAGTTTAGTCAGTATGCAACTTTAGTATGCAAATTTACTTGGTGTCAAGACAGATGGAGACAATCCCAAGTTCCGAATGAATGTGTTACATGGCTGAGAAACTGGTTTTAGTATTTTGTTTATTGCATCACTATATTATGTATCATATGAACAGGCTAGCGCTCAAAACTGAAATGAATTGGATGCGCAGGTTTGCGTTTTATAGTAGTGCTCGATGGTGACAAGTGAACTGTGCAGGTTTACTTAAATAACACACTATAATCCACAAAGCCCTTTAGAATTGTTAGCACCCTCCATAAAATGAGCAAAAGCAGAGTCCAGACAAGTTATTTGAGTGGCCCTGTCACCAGACATACATATGGACAGCAGCCCTAATCTGGCTTTGGCAATAGATAGTGTATATTTGTCTTTTCAAGTATCAGTCTTTGTCTAATTTTTCCCCTTAGATCCATTTACCAAGGGTGGCCCTACCGGGTGCACCAAACTCCAAGTAACATAACAGGGGTACAGAAGCTACCTTCATCACAAGGTCTGGTTCACAAAGACACAGGGCAGCTGTGTTTACTTTCCATGGCAGTGAGAGAAACCCCATTATGACTGACCTTTCAACAAATATCTGGGACGGTTTTAAAGTCCAGACTACAAGCACTGAGGTTGTTCAGACACCTTACAAGGATGGGCCCTAATCACCTCAGGCACACCCCAATGGCTGAAGATCCTGGGGCTGACCCTCTGGAGATATTATATGGAACACCTGGCCTGTAAACATCTGGGCCTTTGCCATAAAAAGCTGAAATTCATGGCCAGGTAAGGAGAAGTCCAAGCAGACCTTCTCAGCCTATTGTCACCATGAAATCCTCAACACAAAACTTTCATTAATGAACAAATCCTATTTTTTTAATGTGGAAAAATGAGAGAACCTTCAACACTAAAATAAAACCAAATGCCAACAATATTCTTCAAAAATGTTCTTCTGTTTTAGTAAATACAACTATACAGTGTTACATATTGCATGTGCTATTTTATATATAAAGCGTTTTTGCTTTTGCTCATTTTCATGAAAGGTCCCAATCATTTTATATGGTATTGATCTTTCTTTAAGACTTCTAACTGTTTTAAACTTAATTCAGCGACTACCTGCTGCATATAGCAATAACCTTTAATAAGTATTTTATGTGTACATAACTGATGGTGGGCAAACCCTTCATCACCCCAAAGTTAAGAGAGCTGTTGAATTTTTTTTCTTTTAGAAAAGAAATGGCTTAGAAATAGACTTGCACCCAAACAGTCAGAAGTGGAAGCGATTTGGTGTTAGTTTAGTCTGTATGCAAACTAGTAAAGATGGATTGGATGAGACAGATGGATGCAATCCCCAGTTCTGAATGAAGGTGTTAAATGCCTGTAAAATTTCAAACCAACATGCTGCAGCAACATACAGTCATGAGCTGCATGCAAAAGCAGGTAAGGAAATATGAGAACAAGCTTTAGATCCTAGCTGAGAGCAAGCAAACAATACAAGTTACTTTCCATGTGGAAATGGACATCCAAGAGAAAAGGACACAAATAACATATCAATAAGTACAAAGAGCTTTGTTGTGGAAAAACACATGATTACTGGGTAAAACAATGTCAATTCAAAACACATTTAGAGATCATTAAAGCAAAGGCTGATGTGATGTGGTTAAATCAAACTGTTACTGACTGGGATATTTCCACAGGGACAACCTACTGGAGATAATTCAGATACGCAGACATACCCATCAATCCAATGTTGGTCAATTTGCGTTATATGTTTCTATGTTGTGCGACGCCTGAGTGTAACTTACCTTCTTTCCACAAACAGTGCATACAGACCCCCTTCACCCTTTGTTTTCAATTTCATTATACTGCAGCCTGATACTACAAACGTTCAAATTCATGTCTTTCCTCATTAATCTATACTCAGTACCCCATAATAACAAAGTGAAAATAGAATTCTATAATTTTCTATATAATAACCTATAATCTAAAATTCTGTAAATTTATTAAAAAGAAAACAATGAAATATCTAATGTACCTATGTATTCAGACCCTTTACTCAGCACTTAGTTGAAGCACCTAAGGCAGCAATTAGAGCCTCTGGTCTTTTTGGGAATGATGCAACAATCTTTGCACACCTGAATTGGGGAATTTTCTGCCATTCTTCTTTGCAGTCTCTGGCTGGACCAGTTTAGGACATTCACAGCTGTCCCGAAGCCACACCTCTATTGATTTACCTGTGTGCTTAGGGTCATTTGTAAGGTGAACATTCAGCACAGTCGAAGGTCCTGAAAGCTGGTTTTTATTGAAAATATCTCTGTGCTTTAATCCATTCCCATCAACGCTGAACAAACGTTCAGGTCCAGGTCCTGCGGCTGAAAAACACCCACACAGTATGATGCTGCCACCACCGTGCTTCACTGTTGGGATGGTATTAGGCAGGTGATGAAGAGTCTTGGTTTCGCCTAAACATCCATTTGAGAATTATGGAGGCCATTATGTGTTCTTGAGAACCCTTTTTGAAGCAATCTTGTCCATAAGCTCTGCAGGCAGTTCCTTTGACCGCCTGACTTTTTTGAGTTTTTGCACTGATATGCACTGTCAGCTGTGAGGCCTTCTATAAAGAGGTGTGTTCCTTTCCAAATCATGTCCAATCAATTTCATTTTCCACAGATGAACTCCAATCAATGTGTAGAAATATCTCAGCAACAATCAAGAGAAATGGTAGGCACCTAAGCTAAACTTAAAGAATTGCTTCAAAGGGACTAAATACGTATGTACATGTGATATTTCAGATTTTCCTTTTTCAAACATTTGCAAACTTCTACAATTCTGTTTTCACAGTCATTATGGGGTGCTGAGTGCAGAATAATGAAAAAATATATGAACCGTTTGTAGTTTCAGGCAACAGCATAACAAAAGAGAAATTAGTAAAGGGGGTCTGAATACTTTCTGATTGCACTGTACCTTTCCACGAACATAATGAGTGTAGCATTTACAATGAAGTAATGTGTTAGGCTGGACCCAGGATTATCAAACAAGCTTCAATATAATCCATTAGGTCAGAACCAATACGGGTGTAACAGTCGGTTCTCTCATGAATTGACATTCAGTTTCATTCAAGCTGAGCAGCAGAAGTAATCTATTAGCCTGTAACATTGACGTAACTATTATTATATCTAACCGTCAACCGACAAATTCTATCTTTCTTACAGATTTCAAACCATGATGTTATTCACAATTATGAATTGCCAGGCTTTAATGCTGAGTTACTGTGGAGAAACAGCAATCTAACAGGTATAATCCAATGACTATTATATAAGTGTATAAGATTAACCATCATAATCTTTTAATCAAATTCACTTCCTAAAATATATCTTTAAACCAATAGATTTTAATAATACCTTAATAACTTAAGGTGGGTGAGCTTAACATCCATGGTCTCCACTACAGCTGGGAGCGGAAATCCTTTAGCTGGGGTCAAAGAAAAGGTGTTGCTCATAGTGATGAGACCTAGATCCACCACAAAGGCATTGTGGGACATGGAAGACTGAGGAATAATGATGAGTGGAGCCTTCAGTTTGATGTCCATTGACAGTCTGAAACTCTTCAGAGCGAAGTCTTTGACGCTGGCAGCTGCTTTCTCCGCTGCCTGGGCCGTGGCAATGCTTATAGCCCTCTTGGCTGCCTGGAAGTTATCCACAAATGTCTGTAGAATATAACAGACAGTTATCAAGTCATTCAAAGCACATTTTTATAGATGTGTGAAAGTAGAAGTTATGGGGTTGAGTGGCAGCTTGAGGTGGTCTGTGAAAGGGAGAGGATTATAATGAGATGGTCAGGTTAGGGGGAAAACATCATGCCGTAGTCAGGCTCTGATATCTGAGAGTTGCAAAATCTAACAGGGATGGTTTGACAACTTTCTATTAGTTTTTTTTGAAAGAGAATGTATGATAGCATATCTGCAATATCTGCCAAGCATGTAGAGACTGCTATGTAGCATAAAAGCATTCTTTGTGGTATGATACTAAATTTAGAGTATTTAGATTAACATCTACTGAATTAGATTGCATTGTGTATACCAAACGTAATACTACAATTTACAGTTGAAAATGTTCTTTTGGGAGGGAAGGTGTGAGGGACATTAATAGTGAAGCTGCAAAGCTGAAAATGGCTTTTAAATGCTCCATGCCCATTCTGTACCTCATCAGCAGGGGGGTACTGATAGCTAAAAGAGTCCTGGAAACAAAAAATACATTCAGTGACGACAAGAAGTAGAAAGAAAAAGAAAAAGAAAAAAGGCATGTTTTCTCAAACTTAGAACTTTTCTAGAACGTTTTCTTAAAACTTTGTTTTAAAGGTTTTCTTTGACTTTATAGCTCAATTTTATTCAAATAATATTAGAATAATAATATATAATTATTAACGACACACCTATCACAGGATGAATCCATCTCAGATTACCCCGTCCCAGAAAACACCTGTGCCATGACAAACCTGTCCTGGGACAATCCCCAACCAGGACACAATCATCCTGCAACAAACCCGTCAAAGAATACACCTATCCCTGGACAAACCTATTGCAGGACACCCCATCCCAGGACACATCCATCCCATAACACACCCATACAAAACCTCACCCATCCCAGAAAACACGCATCCCAGAACACACGCATCCCAGGACACAACCATCCCAAGACACATCCATACCAAACCCCACCCATCTCAGAATACCCCCTTTCCAGAACACACGCATCCCAGAACACACGCATCCCAGGACAAACCCATACAAAAACACACTAAACCCAGGACACTCACTGGTCCCAAAACACTCCCATCCCAAAATACCCCATCGCAGAACACATCCATACTAGGACACACACTTGCCAGGACACACACCCATCCCATGACACACACCCATCTCAGGACACGCACCCATCTCAGGACAAGCACCCATCTCAGGACAAGCACCCATGCCAGGACACACCCATTTGAGGACACAACCTCCCTGGACACACCCATCTTAAAATACAAGTACTGCAATCCCAGAACACACCCATCACATGACACATACCAAGATATACACTTTTTAAATATTTTACTTTTGCTAATTTGCTTTGGTTTTGCTCAATTTAATAGGGAAAAAGCAGACATTGAGACCAAGAACCAAGAACTGTCTGGCAAATGTCTGACCAAGAACTGTATGGCAACCGCTGCAATGATTTTTTGCAACAAGCTTTAATTTGTTTGTGGGTAAAACTGGTCTTTGGTATTTTCGGTGGTTCAGTGTGTGTCTGTGTGTCTGTGCGTGTGTGTGTGTCTAAAATTCTTCTCATCTCACCAGAAGAGATACAAGGAACTTGTGCAAGTAGACGATCTGGATGCAGCCTAGCCTCAGAGTGACTTTGCCGTCTACTTTTGAAGTGTCTGAGTAACCCTCTCCTTCTGTGGATCCAGGATACAGACTCAGCTTGAAGCTAAATACTTCCTCACCCATAATAGACACCACCTTGTAGTGACAGAACACACAAACACATTGTTACCTGTTTTTATTCTTACGATTCATTTATCAGGAAAAAAGGTAAGGAACATAAAGTTAAAGAATTGACTCACAGATAATGAACATCAGTAAATTTAAACAGAAAGAAGCTTGTAAAAAACTTGATGATTGGCTGACAAACTTCGCACCTTTTTATGTATGGTTTTTGTATCCACGTCCATCACTGCGACATTTCGCAGACGAGCAAACACCTCAGTTTCTTTGGCCTGAATGATCAGAGAGGCATCAATCCCTGGAGAAAAACAAACATATAAATGTCATTACTATGGCTACAAAAAAAATCATTAATCAAACACCAGCACAAACCCTTAAACCTGTGCAAACCCAGAACCTCTGGACCGCTTGGAACAAAGGCTATTTATTGTTCATGGATTCTGATTTTGGAACTGAACATGTACCTTGAATTTGGATATCTGCAATGCTACTTCTGTCATCACAGATGGTAACTCCAAAGGAGCCCAGCATGGCAAAAAGCTTGAAGCTCACCACCCCTGAGTCCTTTGTACCTGTAGATACTGAGAAAGGACAGTCAGCTCGTTCAATATTCCATGCAATTACTAAATTGTTATCAGGGCTGAACATGGCATCTTGAGCTTAACACTCTAAACTGAAAACGTGACAGAGATGAAACATCCCATGGATGTGAGTGTGTTTTTGTGGAGAACTTCATGCCAGGAAGTCCTTTGTACTCCCCACAGCCTCCTTTTATCAAGGTATGATTTTGCTCCAAACAAGTGCCCATCCAGCATTATGGAAAAACAGACTGGGTATCTGCATCAAGGTATAAATAAATGCACCAGAACCACATAAGCATGTTATACCACAGCAGCAGATCATCAATATACCTTATAATATGTTATCCAAGCTAGTGTTAATTTCGTCACCTATTTTTAAATTAGTCTTAGTCTTGTGCCAAATGTCCTTGTTAGTTTTAGTCATTCACATATCTTTTTTTTGTTAGTCAAGTTTTAGTCGACTAAAAGTCCCGTCATTTTAGTCTAGTTTTAGTCAAAAGAAAACTCAAGGTATCTTAGTCAAGTTTTAGTCGACTAAAAGTCTTTTAATTTTAGTCTAGTTTTAGTGAAAAAATTGTAGTCTTTTTTAAAATAACACATTATTACTGAGATTATTACTGATAAACATCACATTTTTTACTTTATTAATACTGCTTTTAATCGTAATGCAAAGACCGGTCATCGGGACATAAGCCGTCATGTACTGTACAATAAAAGAGCCTGCTTTTTTGAGCGGCGTGTGGACGAATTCTTTCTACGCACACACTAAACAGCGCGAAGCCGCGAACTCGTTCTGAATATTTTAAAGACGTAACAGCTGATGAAAAAGCAGAGACAATTGTAGACGAAAATGAAGAGAGATTTTATCGTAGTTTTTATTTTATACAAAACGTTTTTGCCTCGTCTTTTTTCGTCAACAATAATGCATGTTAATTTAGTCTTAGTCAGCGTTTTTGGACAGTTGTGCAGTCTTGTCATCGTCTCGTCTTAGTCATGAAAAAAAAAAGGGTGTTGACGAACATATTTCGCCTCGTCTCGTCTGACGAAATTAACACTAATCCAAGCTGAACCGGATTAAGGAACGAACAACGGTGAGTCAAACAAAAATCTTTACAGCACAACAGAAACCAGCAGACACTTGTAGAGCGCTGGAAGACTTGCGTTGAACAAAATAGACATTATGTATTAAACCATGGCTTAAGAACCACTGGGAACACCAAAAGGTCATGTGGTCTACTGTGGTAGTACCGTGACAGAAGAATTCTTCCTCTCATGAAGAAATGATCAGGCTTTCACATTAGTTTTCACAACAGAACAAACAAAAATACTCTAGAGGAGAAAGGTCAAAGTCAACAATCAAGACAAGATTTCACCAGAGTAAATTCAGACAGTTTTCCAAAAAATCTTATAAAGCCTGTACACCATATGGACTGATGAGACAAAAAAATCTACTTGTTACAGAATGATGGGAAGAAAAGAGTATAGAGAAGGGAAAGATCTGCTCCAGATCATGCTTTTACCACGTTTCAAACTCATTGAATGGTGCTTCACAGTGTAGCAGGGGCGCCCCCCAAGGGGTGGGCACCACTGCAGTGCAGATGAACAACAAACTGAAACTCAAGGCATTTTCAAGTTGAAGAAGTAGAATATTCTGTAAGACACAAGTCAATAACCAGACCTTAATCTAACTGAGCTTAATCTAATACAGCTACAGAACATTATCAGGGAAGAAACCAAGTGTCTTTTGTGTCTTCTGGTCTTTTGGTGTCCTCACCAGTGGGGCTTTACTTTCAAATCACTTGTAGTTGAAGCAACTTCTCCAGTGGGTTTTTATTTTTGCCTAATGATGTATTGCCTCAATAAATTTATTATTAAAACAGCAAATTAACTATTAGTTAATGTCCAAATATTTAAGTCTCTTGGACTGTATTTGCAACAGGTTTTCATGTGACTCTCTCTCTTAGTAGAATGGTGTGTGTATGAATTCTTGTGTGTGTGTGTGTGTGTGTGTGTGTGTGTGTGGGTGATTGTGTACCTGTCCTCTCTGTTGGAACCTTATCCATTGGTCTCTTGATGTCTCTTTCTTTAGAAGATGTGAAACTTGGCAGTGCTCTATTTAGGTAGTTAATGGTAGACAACAAAGCTTTGGTGTGGAGAAGGAATTCCAGTGAGGAAAACTCCACCTGCACATGAACAAAATAAGGATGATCTTGCTTGAGCGCAAATTCAGATGAATTAATATGAATTATTTAACCATAACAGGCTTGTTTGAACAGCTTACCTTTAGTACCTGCTCTGTGTTGTCAAACACGCTTTGGAAACTGGGTCCATTTATGTCAGCCTATGTGGAGCATAGTTTCAGTAAAGAACACACATACATTAACACATCCAAGCGTGAGAGAGTTTACTTACTTTAATGTACTCAATTTTCAGCAGATCAGATCCATGTTTGTCTGATGAGGTAATTAGGTGAAGGGGCTGATTCTGAGCATCTGAAACACACACACATTAAAGGAACAACTATTACATTCAAATTATATAACATTTTACATTATATTATTAATAGTTTTATCAAATTTAATTCCAGCTTTGTTGTAGTCCCGTTCTTCCTGAGGGAAGTCGTGGCCTAATGGTTAGAGAGTTTGACTCCTAACCCTAAGGTTGTGGGTTCGAGTCTCGGGCTGGCAATACCACAACTGAGGTGCCCTTGAGCAAGGCTCCGAACCCCCCAACTGCTCCCCGGGCGCAGCAGCATAAATGGCTGCCCACTGCTCCGGGTGTGTGTTCACTGTGTGTGTGTGTTCACTGCTGTATGCGTGCACTTTGGATGGGTTAAATGCAGAGAACAAATTCTGAGTATGGGTCACCGTACTTAGCTGTATGTCACTTCACTCACTCATTTTATTTTTTTCCTGAACGTGATTCTTTTTTTATGACATAATGCATGTTATACTGTGTATGATCGCATACGCAGCCAGCAAAGTTTGAATCACAAGTGCCGCAAGTGTGTGTGTGTAAAGGTGTGCTGACACTCTACCTCTCATCCCACAGTAATCGAGCCTAATCTTGCGCAGGTATGACTTGACTGTGAGGTCGTAAGTCCTCATCTTGCCTTCACAACCCAACTGAGACACGTTTAAAGCCAAGACTGTGCCTTCCTGAGCGTCCTGACACAGGAGCTCCAAGAGCACCTAAACATATCAGTGCAACACAGATACACACTCAAAAGCACCGGAAAAATTTTAAATAAACTAAAAATAAATTTGTTTGGAAAAAAAGAAAATAACACATACTGTTTTGATTTCAAATGTAAAATGAACATCTGTTAGTTCTTCCAAGGCTAATCTCTGGGCATCCTCCTTAAGATACCTTTCAGCAATGTCCTCGTCAGAATCTGAACACGCACACACAATTTATAGTTCAATATTTTCTTCAGTTCTTGATTTAGGAGCATGTCTTTTCCAAACGTAATCAGACTGAACAGAGAAGCCAAAATATCTCACCTGAGACTATGGAGTACGGTAATGCTGCTGGATCGATGCTCAGCACCTTTGGCCTGGAGTCTGCTAACGATATGGACATAGCCTGCACAAACATATACAATACACTGTTTAAAAAGTATTATTATAATATATAAGGTGCAACCATATTTCTGTGGTTTATGTCAGTTTGCAGTTAAAGAAAATTGGACAGCTTCATTCTTGGTGGATCCACAGCCTACTCCAGTAACATAAGGCAAGAGGATTCACCCTGAACAGAGACACAGGTATAGAAACACTTTATTGACTAGAATCAGTTATTCAGTCAGTCTCTTTGTTTTGGATAGTGGAAGAGAAACCAAAGGAAGCCTAGAAGAACGTCAAAGAAACATGCAGAAACAGTAACCTGAGCTCAGGATTCAACACAAAGCTCAGGAGCTCTGAGGTGGCCCAATATCACCATACCAAAAAATAGTGTCTTGGGTAATTGATTCTCTCAAACCAACAGTTGTTCCGAGGCAGTTCAAGTAAACAACATTGCATTTATGTGTAGCTTTTGCTCAGTTAATAAAGCAGGTCATGTGCTTTTTAACATCCACACAACAGTGGACGCATCTCAATCGCCGCTCCAATTCAGTAGTCAGGTTACTAGTCAGGAAGTCAGCCTTTTTAAACTCTGTCTCTCTCTTAAACACCAAATCCTTCCAACCTTTGCTGCTAAAAATCCCACAACGCACCTCAAAAACAAGGAAGCATAGATCGTCTTACTGGAAATAACGTCATATTTTCCAAAGCTTCTCAACTCCAATAAAATGGCAGAAGACCCAACTTCCTCTACTAATGTAAGTAGCTTGTTATGGTTGCTGCAGCTCTCAAATGATTACTGATATAAGTAATAAACTTTATTTCATATGCTATATAAGATTTGCTAGAGTTTTTAAGGTGCTTTTAAGTGCTTCAGTGAACCAAGGTCTTTACCAGAGCCCCAGTATGTGTACACAATATATACTATGGGGAAGTGGTGGCTTAGTGGTTAAGGCTCTGGGTCACTAATCAGAAGGTCAGGGTTCAAGTCTCTAAACTGCCAAGCTGCTGGGTCCCTGAGGATGGTCTCTAACCCTAGCTGCTCCAGGGGTTTAATTTTGAGTCTGGTTTCTCAAAGTATTTCTTACTCATGACACCTCAGGGGGTTTCTCCTTGACACTGACACTTGTTTAGTTGGAATCTAAATCTACATCCATCTACTTTGTGACAATGTCGGTTTTTTAAAGTGGAACAAAACAATTCTAATTGAAATATATCAACTCAACACAAACTGAACTTTTAACACCAGTTAGAAGAAGTCTTTGATTTTTCTATCTGAATACATGGTGTGTGTTTATGCATGTGAGTGTGTAAGGGAGGGAGTAAGAAAGAGAGAGCAAGAGAGAGAGAGAAAGAGAGAGACCTTCTTGGTAGGGGTGGAAGGTGGTGTGGAAGAAGCATGAGGAAATGGAATACTATCAACCAGCTCCACAACGCCCTGCATCATCAGATCCGAAATCTTCACATGCAGTAACGGCAGCTCCCCAACGACCTTAAACCTAAAAAGAAAAAGAAAAACAAAAAAAACAAAAAAAAAAAACAGCACTCGTCTGGATTAGAAAAAAAAACAAGGAGAAAAACCAAAGAGAGAGCATGTACGTGTGGTTAAGTGTGAGAATAAACCTAGGCATGCGTATGTCCTTCTCCACCATACACTTAGCAAGCTCCAGAGTGAAATCCATGCGCTGCAGGATGTGAAGCTGGGATGAACCCTGCATACGAGCACTTTTCCACAGGTCACCTGACACAAGCGAAACACACATCAGAAAATGCAAAACGTCCTAAATAACAGAAGAAAAAAAAAAAACACCCAGAGACTTTTCCCTGAGACTAAATACTAAAGGATTAGTGAATTAAGGATTAAAGCACCACTGAATTCACAGTGAACACAGTGGTGCTTTATTTGTTGAATTTTTCAAACTTTGCTATAAAAAGAACCCCATAACAAAATAGATCTCATTTATCAAGCTGGATACAATTACAAATATGGACTTATTCATTAACCATAAGCAGGAGCATTGACGCAAAAAACGATATTGTGACCCTGTTTTTAGCAACAAAAATTAAGCCGTTCGTTTAACGTGTTTTGATTTTCTTTGCTCATTCTCCAGACTAGACGTCTCAAACTTTCAAGTCAAGTCAAGGAGCTTTAATTTTTTTATTGTTTATTGCTTTTTTTTTATTGTTTTATTCTGGCTCAAAGTAGGAAGAAAACGTCACATTCCCATAAGTTATAGCTAAAGTCGCTGCTTTTGACAACTACGTACTATGTATTTTTACATATGTATATATACCTGATTTGCTGTAGAGGACTTGCACACTGAGTAACTCCAATGAGAATCTCTCGTATGCTCGGTCCATGATCTCCTCCAGCGATGAGAAACTAGCAGATGCTTGTACAGGACTGCTCTGGTATATGCTGTTCAGCTGGGACGCACACAAAAATCCATGAATCTCCATGAATATACATAAATATGCAGCATAAAGAAGGATTTTTTTTTTGTTTGATGCTCACTTGCAGGTTGCCAAAGTCTACGATGATGAGGTCTGATTGGCTGTGATAGAATCCTGACTTGGGCAGCAGCAGGTAGGATGGCTTCAGGTCAACCTTCAGATCCAGAACCTTCCGTGTCTCGATAATATGAGACAAACCTACAACGGAAAAGTCAGTTTAGGAAATCAGTCTTCATAGGTTTTAATTATCAGGTCTAAAGATAATAGGAACTACATACCACTGGCTGTCTTCTCCTTTATCTCTTCCAGTTTGCTGAGCGTGGCTGAGGTGATCACTTCCAGGTCCACACCCTTCGCCGTTTTAAAGAACTCTACTAAGCTATTAATTGTCAACTACCAAAAAACACAAACAAACCAGTGCTTTAGTTGTTTTTAAACATGTAATACATTCACCTTAAAGATTATCAACACCACTGGACACAGACCTTTAAGGAATTGAACTGGATAACATGGATGACATTCACTCAATGTTTCTAAAGTATTCTTCAGCCATGATCAGGAGCCAATAAGCAAAACTGGCAGGGTGGGAGGGGCATGTGCTCGCCTGTCAATCACAGCAGCATTAGCAAATCACAGGTTCACGTTTGAGCAAGAGGGCAGAGAGCACTTTCCCCCCAGTGTGTTACACTTCCTTGGTTGGTTCATGTCTTATTAGAGGAGAGCTGGATAGTGGAAGTATATTAATAGGTGACCAAATTGGAGAGAGAATTGAGAGAAGGACGAATGAAGCCAAACAGAAACCAGACGAATGAAGGTAATCTTTCACCGTTCAGCATGACAACAACCCAAAGCATGCAGCTAAATCAACGCTAGAGTGCCTATGAGACAAGTATGGAAAATGTCTTTGAGTGTTACAGCCAAAGTCCTAGTCCTATTCCTAACTACATAGAACATCTGTAGAGTGAGCTGAAGATAGAGGTTCACAGATGCTCCTCATCCAGTCTGACTGAGCTTGAGATGGTGTGACAGGAAGAATGTGAGAAAATAGTCGAGATAAACAAAACCTAATAAATCAGAAGATCGTGAGTTTTAGACGCAATTGTGATATATAATAGCTAATGTCATAATTGTTTTATTGGAGAACATGTCAGACTTTCCAGGACCATCTTTCCTGTATGAATTGTGCATCTGATGTAGTATCTAATCTGAAAAGTAAAGTTCAACACTCTCTATTTAAACAAATGACTTAAATCAGAGCCATTATCAATTAGTAGATATCTCGGGCACAGAATATGTGTGTGTGTGTGTGTGTGTGTTGCTCACTGCATCATAGATGATCTCCACAGGTTGAGAATGGACATGGAGCAGCTGATCCACTGCAGTGTCCTCTGGATTAAGCTCAAACAACACACTTAACAGAGAGGAGTTTAAGTTTCCCACAGACGCGATCAGAGACGGTGTAACACCCTGCTGCTGCAGCCCGGTTACATACCAGTGTTCAAGACTGGCCTCCACTCTAACAACACACACACACAAACACACACACACACACACACACACACACAGCATTGGACTTCTGAAGCTATATGCTGATTGACAGTAAGCTGACCAACACACACACACAATTAAAGCTACAATCATGTTAAAATGTAAACGAGATTTATCTGTAAAAAAATGTGTTTGGATAGTCAAGATGTTTGGGAGTGGGAATGTTTGTCGTACTTTATAGCCTGTGCTCCAGGTCTTTGGGAGATGGTGGTGCTGAGGCCAATCATCTGTACTTTAAGAATCTCTGGAACACTGGCTTCCTCACGCACAGTCACTGATGTTTGCAGGAGCTTGAAGTTTATGATCATTGCTATGTACTACACACACACACACAATGCAAGCAAAGTGAACACCAAATCACTAATATGCCAAAATAATTGACTAATTCAGCTACTGCAGTCCTGCAAGGTTTCTTATATAAAAATTACTGACATAAGCTGTAACAGATGTATCACTAGCCAAGGAACTTTTTATTGTAGATCCCAACCAAACTGAGTATAGCAATTTGGTCACCAAAGAGTTAAGCCACGTATCAAATACAAGGCCCACAATGTGTGTGGGTGTATATGTGTGTGTATGTATGTTTGTATGTATACTGGGTGTGTGTGAGTATGTATGTTTGCATATGTGTGTGTATGTGTGAAATCACCTGAAGGCCACACTTCAGTACTACCATGAGAGCATTAGCTTTGGCAGGAAATATCTCACACACACACACGCAGTGAAAACGTGAAAGTGAAAGTGACGTGACATACAGCTAAGTACGGTGACCCATACTCAGAATTTGTTCTCTGCGTTTAACCCCTCCAAAGTGCGCATTCACACAGCAGTGAACACACACACCCGGAGCAGTGGGCAGCCATTTATGCTGCGGCACCCGGGGAGCAGTTGGCAGGGGATGGCTCATCAGCAGCAAACTCAAGTTACATCTCAAGGAATAACTCAATGTCTGCCAACAACCAATAAGGTAGTGACTTGTTCAGAATCACTGACTCTCTCGTGAACGACGTGTCTAGATTTTGCAAACCAACATGAGAGCGACGATCAGACCCACCACCCACTTTATTGGGTTGTGTTCTAGATCTCATCATTCATTTTCACCCCTAGATACAGCTTTCTATTGCAATGTACACATCGCAGTCAGACATCCAGCCAGATTTCTGCTTTGGGATCATTGTCTATTGTTAAAATCGGGAATTGAATGATTTGACACTAGTTATATGACTTAAGGCATGCATGTCTGATACGAACGTTTTTAGGTAAGGCCAGGTTGGGAGAATTGTCACTGTAGCCAATGGCTGTGTATAACTTGGTCTTCTCTTCGGTGGTCATGACAGCATCTATACCTGTTTTAGAGAAACACATTTAGAAATGTACACACACACACACACACACACACACACATAAAATACTAAGATTTTTTTGCACTATTCCATTATTAGTTCTAGGGAAATTAAAATTGAATTAAAGCACCAACTTTCTAGCTCTTTGTCCTCCTCTTCCTGGTCTTTCTTTTTTCTTTCTTTTCTTCCAAAGAAGCTACCAAATATTCCACCTCCACCATGGTTCTGTTTTGCCTTTTTGGCCGTGAGCGTCTGACCTGACCGAACCACCTGAGAGAGACAAGCAATGGCAGGAAAGAGCAGAAATTCAAAAACACAACCAGTTTATCTTAAACTCTGCAGTGCATGTTATCTATTCATACCTCCATCTGTGCTTGTTGTCTGGCCAGTGTGATATTAAACACATCTAGAACCTTCTCCAGTTCCTAAAATAAAAATTAATCATCAATGTAATAAGCAATAATGTGAACACGCGTTGCACAGAAACCTCATGGAGGATGCTTTCCATACCAGGATCTGTTTTTCGGTGTCTTCCTTGAGCTTGCTGTGAGTCAGTTTGGTTTTATACGCCATCTTGTATGCTTTAAGTCTCTGCCTGTGTCCTTTGATATGAGTCCACCTCCACATCTGGTTAAAACGCCGAATGTGCACCTCCAACACACTGTTGATGCTATACTGCCACCTGAAAAGCCACAGAGACTTCAGGAGAAAGCTTCATTTCACTAAATAAACACCAGGCTACGTATTTCCAGTGTTCACCCTTCACTCACCACTGTCTGGCATGTTTGTTTAGAGGAGCATCTGGTCTGAACTTCCTGTATGGAGCATTTTTCACCATGCAATCTACCGACTCTAACAGCTCCAACACAGAAAGGTACTGAAAAAAATGGTGTTCAGTCGTAACTACACACAAGATGAAAGTTAACAACTGTTTTTGGTGTAACCGCGTTAAAGCACCTATTATACCTGTGGCTTGCTAATTTCAATAGCTATGTTCTGCACCTCCAGGTGCACCTTCGCTTTCGGTGATTGAAGCTCAACGTCAGCGTTTGGGTTGATGCAGATCTTGGCAGAAGCAAAAATGGGTTTGAAAACTGTAAAGTGTAAAGTTGCATGTGATTTACAATACTGTAATATTAACAATCACACAACATTATGCACACAGCTGACAAAACATGACTGAAAAATGTATTTGTAATAAACTACTGTGCATTCAGTCTGGTACAGTATTACTAAGAGTATAGTAAAATATATTCAATTCCAAGCAATTAGTAATTCTTTTAATATCATTTAAAACAATAACAGCAAATCAAACTTGCTTTCGTTCATATTTTCATTAACCACGTGATACATACTGTATTCATAGCCTTTCAGTTCTTCATCTTTGCTGCTGATTCCTGTTTTTAGTTTGTCCTGCAAAATATCAGGAAGCGGAAATTAAATTAAATCTGAATCACTGTGTTTCTTGTTGAAATAAAAAAAAACTGTACAAACTGCAATTTTGACTCCATAATCCACACTACAGCAAGTGGGGCTTATTTAAATCAGAAGGTTTCAAAAGTATTAATGCCAGGAGGGAAAGGAGCTAAACGGGAGCACCATGGCTCCTGGAGTGGTGTGTAAACACAATCTGTGTAACAAGTTGAACCGTTTAAGCATTTTTCTTTATATAACTAACACATTATATCTTTTCAAGAGCCAGGTAAGGCTTAGAAAAATACTTCTGGCTTGATAGTATTGAACAATGCTAACTAGCTAACACCCTCATGCTCAAAATAAAACAGGGCAGTAAAATTACTCTGGACCTTTCTTACCGCATTACAGGCTTTTTCTCAGTGTTTACTATAGTTTTTTTTGATAGTTAGCATAGCTAGCTGCATGAGAGTTAGCCAAAAATGCACATTACAGCTCAAAAATTATTCATATCATTTAACATTCACGTTATTTCATGTTTATAGTGTAACTCTAACTCTAACAAGATGAATTAGAGTTACCACAGGTTATGCTAAAATGCTAACAGGGGAAACTCGATGAGTTTGATAAATGCACTAGTTAAAAAAGCTATGTACAGTAGCAAGAGCACTTGGGTTGTGTGATTAGACAATAAATAAAGTAAAGTAAAGTAAAGTAAAATTACATTAAATAAATAAGTTGCTCTGGATAAGTGAAATGTCATGGCTTGTCTGTGGGGAGAGCAGTACTGTGGCAGCACTGTTTAATTCTGAAAGTGAAAGTGACATGACATATGGCTAAGTATGGTGACCCATACTGAGAATTTGTTCTCTGCATTTAACCCATCCAAAGTGCACACACACAGCAGTGAACACACACACAGTGAACACACACCTGGAGCAGTGGGCAGACATTTATGCTGAGGCGCCCGGGGAGCAGTTGGGGAGGTTCGGTGCCTTGCTCAAGGGAACCTCAGTCGTGGTATTAACTAGGAGACTAGGGCTGGGCGATATGGCCGAAAACTGTATCACGATATCAGTGTTTCATATCGGTCGATATCGATAATTATTGAACTTTTTTATGGCCTATTTAAAATAAGGACCAGGAGAAAAATATATTAAATTTAAACATTTTTATTTTAAACTTAACCTTCCTCTTATTGTAATCCCCTCAGTTATTAAGACAGAAATGTCAACAACCAGGAAAACTCAAATAATTAAAATGTAAACATGAGTCTAAAGTCACAATGAACACTTAACAATTATCTCTTAACATTTAAGGTGCAAAATGAAAGAAAATGTAAGAAATGCTTAATAAAGTGTAATAAAATAGCGCAAAGTGTTAAGTATAAACATAGAGAAACCTAAGAATTTTGTGCAAGTTTAGTGCTAGGAAGTTCACTAGCTGTTCACCTTCTGGTGAATAAAGTGTTTTAAAATATGTGCAGTGTTTTGTAAATAAATAAATAAAAACTGAGGTAGACTGAGATACATCTGTAATATAAAAAAACAAACCTGATACAGTACAGTAACATTGTTTGAAATATAATACCTGCAGAAATATGAAAAAGTAACTCAAGTTATTCTTACTCTAATCATACTTGAAGTTGAACTATTCAAGTATATTTTCGTAGACTTATAATTGGGGGTGTAGCTATTGAATATTTTAGTAATTGAGTATTCTACCAAAAATTTCATCGATTAATCGAGTAATCTGATAAAATGTATTTTTGCTTAATTAAAGAGCAATATTAAATATACAAGAAAAAATAAGATGGGTCTCTTAAAATGAATAACTAATTGGTTTCCTTTTTTAGAAAAATGAACTTTTATTTTTTAAATGCATAGTATACAATGCATACAACAATATTTTCTGTACTTGTACTGTGAACAATGACAAAGTTGACTGAGAAGAATTAAGTACATTTAAGTGCCAAACATTCTGGGTTTTAAATGAACCCTTTTCTGAGATGCAAAAACAAAAAAATCAATTATTTTCAAATTACTTTTTTAAAGTATCAAAACTAAGGCATACATTAAAATAAATAGTAATAATAATACAAAAATACTGCCTTTAAGTCATGCAACTTAACTTTCAGAACTAAAAGATTCAAAATCTACAGCTCAGGCATAACAAACCTTTACTGTCTAATTTGGAATGCTTTGTGGTATTTAAGAGGCAAAAAACATGGACAGGAACTTGGACCTAGAGGCCATGCGTGGTTTCACACCGAATGTTTTAAGCATATATATATATATATATATATATGTATGTATATATATATATATATATATATATATATATATATATATATATATATATATATATACGTATATATATATATATACACACACACACACAACCGGGGCCCCACCCTGGACCCAGGCCCGGGGTTGGTGCTCGCATGCGAGCGCCTGGTGGCCGGGTCTAACCCCACGGGGCCCGGCCGGGCTTAGCCCGAAGGAGTGACGTGGGGCCGATCTCCTGTGGGCCCACCACCTGCAGGAGAAACCATAAGGGGCTGGTGCATTGTGGATTGGGTGGCAGTCGAAGGCGGGAGCCTCGGCGACCCAATCCCCGGACACGGAATCTGGCTCTAGGGACATGGAATGTCACCTCGCTGGGGGGGGAAGGAGCCTGAGCTGGTGCGGGAGGTTGAGAGATACCGACTAGATATAGTTGGGCTCGCCTCCACGCACAGCTTGGGCTCTGGAACCCAACTCCTCGAGAGAGGCTGGGCCCTCTACTACTCTGGAGTTGCCCGCGGTGAGAGGCGGCGGGCTGGTGCGCCTTCGGGTTGGGGAGAGGTCTCTCACTGTTATTTGTGCTTACGGGCCAAATGGCAGTGTAGAGTACCTTCTCTACAGTACCTGTGTAGAGTACCTTCTGTAGACACCTTCTTGGCGTCTTTGGGAGGGGTGCTGGAAAGTGCTCCGACCGGGGACTCCGTTGTTCTACTGGGGGACTTCAACGCTCACGTGGGCAGCGACAGTGACACCTGGAGGGGCGTGATTGGGAGGAACGCCCCCCTGACCTGAACCCGAGTGGTGTTCTGTTATTGGACTTCTGTGCTAGTCATAGTTTGTCCATAACGAACACCATGTTCAAGCATAAGGGTGTCCATCAGTACACATGGCATCAGGACACCCTAGGTCGGAAGTCGACGATCGACTTTGTGGTTGTTTCATCTGACCTCCGGCCGTATGTCTTGGACACTCGGGTAAAGAGAGGGGCGGAGCTGTCAACTGATCATCACCTGGTGGTGAGTTGGATCCGATGGCCGGGGAGGAAGTTGGACAGACTTGGCAGACCCAAACGTACTGTGAGGGTCCACTGGGAACGTTTGGCAGAGTCTCCGGTCAGAGAGATCTTCAACTCCCACCTCCGGCAGAGCTTCAACCTGATCCCGAGGGAGGTTGGAGACATTGAGTCTGAGTGGACCATGTTCTCCACCTCCATTGTCGACGCAGCCGCGCTCAGCTGTGGCCGTAAGGTCTCCGGTGCCTGTCGTGGCGGCAATCCCCGAACCCGGTGGTGGACCCCGGAAGTAAGGGATGCCGTCAAGCTGAAGAAGGAGTCCTATCGAGCCTGGTTGGCTCGGGGGACTCCGGAGGCAGCTGATAGGTACCGGAGGGCCAAGCAAGCTTCAGCCCGGGTGGTTGCAGAGGCAAAAACTCGGGTCTGAGAGATCCACCCTGAGTACCTCAAGTCTCTGGATGTTGTGGGGCTGTCTTGGTTGACACGCCTCTGCAACATCGCGTGGCGGCTGGGGACAGTTCCTCTGGACTGGCAGACTGGGGTGGTGGTCCCTCTGTTTAAGAAGGGGGACCGGAGGGTGTGTTACAACTACAGGGGATCACACTCCTCAGCCTCCCCGGAAAAGTCTATGCCAGGGTACTGGAGAGGAGAATCCGGCCGATAGTCGAACCTCGGATTCAGGAGGAACAATGCGGGTTTCGTCCCGGTCGTGGAACACTGGACCATCTCTATACCCTCACCAGGTTGCTGGAGGGTTCATGGGAGTTTGCCCAACCAGTCCACATGTGCTTTGTGGATCTGGAGAAGGCATTCGACCGTGTCCCTCGTGGTGATCTGTGGGGGGTGCTCTGGGAGTATGGTGTCCCTATATGACCGGTGCATGTTGGACTCCAGCAGGGCTGCCCTTTGTCACCGGTTCTGTTCATTATTTATATGGACAGGATTTCTAGGCGCAGTCGGGGGCCGGAGGGAGTCCGGTTTGGGGACCACGGGATTTCGTCTCTGCTTTTTGCAGATGATGTTGTCCTGTTGGCTTCTTCAAATCAGGACCTTTAGATTGCACTGGGACGGTTTGCAGCCAAGTGTGAAGCGGCGGGGATGAGAATCAGCACCTCCAAGTCCGAGGCCATGGTTCTCAGCCGGAAAAGGGTGGCTTGCCCCCTTCAGGTTGGTGGAAAGCCCCTGCCTCAAGTGGAGGAGTTTAAGTATCTTGGGGTCTTGTTCACAAGTGAGGGAAGGATGGAGGGGAGATCGTCAGGCGGATCGGTGTATCTTCTGCAGTGATGCGGTCGATATACCGGTCTGTTGTGGTGAAGAAAGAGCTAAGCCGCAAGGCGAAGCTCTCTATTTACCAGTCGATCTTTTGGACAGTTTCTGCTTGAATTTGTTTGCAAGATGTCAGAATAGCCTCCCAGAGCTGCTGTTTAGATGTAAACTGCCTCCCACCCTCATAGATCTTTTGCTTGAGGATGCTCCAAAGGTTCTCAATAGGATAGAGGTCAGGGGAGGATGGAGGCCACACCATGACTTTCTCTCCTTTTATCACCATAGCAGCCATTGATGCAGAGGTGTTTTTTGCAGCATGAGATGGTGCATTGTCATGCATGAAGATGATTTTATTACAGAAAGCATAGTTCTTCCTTCTGTACCAGGGAAGAAAGTGGTCAGTCAGAAACTCCACATACTTTGCAGAGGTCATCTTTACACCTTCGGGGACCCTAAAGGGGCCGACCAGTTCTCATCCCATGATTCCGGCCCAAAACATGACTCCACCACCACCTTGCTGACGTTGTAGCCTTGTTGGAACAGGGTGGCCATCCACCAACCATCCACTACTCTATCCATCTGTACCATCCAGGGTTGCATGGCACTCATCAGTGAACAGGACTGTTTGAAAATTAGTCTTCATGTATTTTTCTGCCCAATGCAGCCGTTTCTGCTTGTGAGCATTGGTTAGGGGTGGCCGATTAGAAGGTTTATGCACAGTTGCAAGACTATGGAAGACTCTACACCTTGATTTCCGTGGGACTCCAGAGGCACCAGCAGCTTCAAATATCTGTTTGCTGTTATGTAATGGTATTTTAGCAGCTGCTCTCTTGATCCGATGCATGGATCTGGCAGATATCTTCCTCAATGTGCCTTTATCTGCACGAACCCGTCTGTGCTCTGAATCAGCCACAAATCTCTTAATAGTGTGATGATGACGCTTAAGTTTTCGTGAAATATCTAATGTTTTCATACCTCGTCCAAGGCATTGAACTATTTCACTCTTTTCGGCAGCAGAGAGATCCTTTTTTATTGCATGGAAATGGTGCTCTGCTTAATAATTTAGAACACCCTCCTTTAGTAGTTTTTCCTTCAATTGGGCTCACCTGGCAATCTAATTATCACAGGTGTCCGAGATTTTCAGTGATCAAAAGAGCCCTGAGACACAATGCCATCCATGAGTTAAACTAAAAAACAAAATATTTAATCTTTGTGACACTTAAATAGAATTTGCATAATAATTTGGAACAGGGTGTGTGTGTGTGTGTGTGTGTATATATATATATATATATATATATATATATATATATATATATATATATATATATATATATATATATATATACATACATATATATATATATATATATATATATATATATATATATATATATATATATATATAAAAAAAGAAAATAATAATAAAATAATAGAATATAAATATAAAATAATCTCTCTCTCAACATGTGTGTGCTTTAAAAGTCTTTAAAGGAGCATGTGATTGCAACAAAAAAAGGTATCAACATGCTCAGAACTGAGGCTTGCCCTGCGCATTGAAAAAATGTTTCCTGCTGCTGAAAACAGACGCTCTAGTAGTGTCCCAAACCTTAGACATTTTCTGTCGTTTTCTCCTGTTTGTTTCTTCTCTTTGCTTATTGACATTGTTATCGCACCCTTACATTTTGCAGCCCGCAGTAGCACGCGCCCTCAAATCAAAAGACCGCTAACTCCTCGTGTCTCCTTCTGCTTTTACGTAAACGCGTTGTCACACACACACAAAATAATTGCACAAGAACGTGACGCGAGCTTTAAAATGAATTAAAAGAGGCTTCGAGGCAGAGGAATTTGCCTCGGACAATTTTTGTAATCGAGTTACTCGAGGAATCGTTTCAGCCCTAGTTAGAATATCCAAAAAACTGCCATACTGGCGAGCTGACTTTTCCTCTTTTATTTACAATTTCCTCTCTCGCTGCGGCTCATTTTCTGCTTATCAGTCGCTGGTTACTGAAGAGGAATCCAGCACCAGCACGAGACAACGATATGGCACAACCAAACTTGATACTGTTACATGATTGGCTGTTAGAGTGTCACTCCCCAAGTTACCAGAGAGCGAGTGCCTTTGTTAAGGCAACCAAACTTGCTTCGCAACCTCTGTTTTCTTCCGACGAAGAATAAAAAATATCGAACGTCTTATCGAGCACATTTTTTATCGCTATCGATCACGTGTCTATCGCAATACATATCGTTATCGTTTTATCGCCCAGCCCTACCCGAGACTCAAACCCACAACCTTAGGGTTAGTTATTCTTAGCCTAAATCCATGGGATGTATCTAATCTAAATGACTATGTATGGTCATAGATTTAAAAACCCTATCATCCACCATAATCATCACTCTGTCTGAGTCACACACACAGCAATAGAGGCTAATTATCAGCTGATGGATCTGAAGTGAGGGAGCCTTCATTTAATAGGTCCACCATACGGTCTTTCTTTGCATATCCCAGCTTGTTAGGAAGTTGGAGCCAGAGCACAGGGTCAGTCATGATACAGTCCCCTAAAGCAGAGAGAATTATGGGCCTTGATTAAGGGCCCAAAAAGGGAAAATCCTGACGTTCTGACTCTCAGTAACTCTCAGTCTTTACTGTTAAGCTTTAACCACTGCTTAGAAATCATGAGCTGAATTAGAAATACTGTCTCTAAATTATATTCTCTGCAGAAATGAGGAACAGAAAACAAAGCAGGAGTCTGTGGATGCGCGGGCGTGGTCGAGCGCCGGTTTGTGAATGGAGGGGGCGGAGCCGAGGGAAGCGAGCGGTAAGAATCACACACCTAATCACAGTTCTCTGTTGCAGTGAGGTGCAGGAGGGATAAAAACAGAGAGAAACTGTTCAAAACTTTGTGTGTGCGTGCATGTGTGTGTGTGTGTGTGTGCGTGTGTGTGGTTACAGTAAACGCACAGAAAAGCAAAAGTGAAAAATATGAAATAAATCATACTTTTGAGCTGTTTTAAGCCTGCCTCCAATTTCCTCTTTTCCTGAACCGCTATGTAGTCTTCTTAAATAAATATAAAGTCTAAGACAGAAAGAGAAAACTTACCACTATAACCTCCCAGGAGTCTCTGTAGAAGATAGGACTGTTAACATTCCAGTAGACGCACAGACACTCCAAACGACCCAGCTGAAAACACACACACACCATGTCTCTCCATGACATGCTGCATCTTCCCCAATTGTAAATAAACAAAAAACGATCTTCAAATCACGCTGCAGTTTACCTTGTAGATTATTTTGACGGCTTCATTTAAAATACAAGTCCTCCAGTTCTCATCTGTGGTCTGTGGGAATAAAAAGAATGGTACGTATCATTTGAAATGAATGCGTAAGATTAATCACATGTAATAAAGCATATGTGAGTTCTGACCTGTAGGCTGAGTTCAGATAGAGTCATTCCCACGGAAAGAGGCTTCTGAGGGTCAGAAACCTGGTTTATATAGAAACACCTCAGATTAAATGTGCACTCAATAAACAATGACACAATGATTCTATTGACCAACAGCCTACACAAAGCAGGATACTTACATCATCCTCATATCTGATGTGAATGCTGCTGATCTTGACCTGAAGGTTTTTGATTATTTGTGTGAACAGTTTCTCAGCAAACGTGTCTTTCTTCTCATCCGGAGGCTTCTCTATAACGGGAAAGGACTCGAAATTAACGGAGGGGGAAACACCTCTAGTAGTGTTAGTCATGCAGGACTGTTAATCAAACAGACAGACAGACAGACGGGACACTAGACGATAATAAGACGTAATCAGGTTTAATTCTGTGATACAGACGATGAGGTCACCAGCACTAAACCACAAACACCTACCTGGTTTGTGCTCATGCTTTTTACACATCCTTAAGTGTTTTTTGTGATCTTTACGTTTACGTCCTTTGTCTTACAGAGTGTAGCATTGAGAGAGAGAAAACAGTCAATACAAGAGAGAAGGGAAAAGATCATACAAACACAACAGAGAAAAAGCACACACAGGAAACCTGCCAACAAACTCATACACTCACGTTCAAAAGGCAAAAGTCAATTTGTTTATTAAAAAATAAGATCAAATAAAGATTTATTGTACTGAGCTATCAGAATCTACTCATCTCTACTGTACACACACACACACACACACACACACACACAGCAAATTCTCTCTAAAAAAAAAGCGGTTCTGTACGTACCGCGAGTGTCCTTATACACATAACTCTCCAGATTAAACACAAACTCTCCCGCTTGAGAGTCTGCACGCAGCCACGCAAAGCAGGAAGCAAATAAATACAGAGTTGTTAGCGTTAGAAAGTGACAAAGTGAGAGAGTGTGAGTAAACAGATTAACAGAGAAGATTAATAACGCATTTGTTAGTAAAGCGTGATTATTAAACAATGAGACTGGCTCAGTGACAGTCAACTGAGGTGATTTGAAACATACAGCGATTGTTTTTTTCTGACTTCTACATACGTGTCCTGTCTTTACCTCTGCGTGCCACCAGCTGCAAGGCCTCCTCGATACGCTGAAGCTCCCTCTGTTTAGCCTCCTGGAGATGGCGCTCTTCTTTAGCTGCGTCATACTTGATGCCTTCAAAACACAGGAAGCGTAAAAAAAGAACGAGGGAAAAGAACAACGATGAGAAATAGGAAGGCAAGAGTGACGAGAGCAATGTGATGGGTCTAACGTGAGAGCACTGACGAGAGCAACGTGATGGATCTAAAGGATCAAAGATACTTCACGCAGCTGCAAGAAACAAGTTAAATAACCATCAGGTTTAATAACGGTCGCTTGGCTTTTTTGTGAAGGGAAAGACCTAGAATGCTATAATGCATGGTGCCATTAAGGTACTTCATAGTGGACTGGTGTATTGTTCCACTCACATGTTCACACTTTTTTTTAAGATAAAATAATACATTTCTGGTTGAAGAGAGATAAAAAAAAAAACTGGTCCTGATTCTCAGTAACCACCATAAGGTCCGTCTACGGTCATGTTTCCCAGTGATAACATATCATCAGCCGAAACAAGTGAAAATATAACTGAATTCTAGACCATTACTTAACGCTTTTGACATTGTCTCAAAGCAGCTTTACAGAAGAATAGAAACAGAAAAACTCCTTGAGATGATATGAGGAAGAAACATTGAAAGGAACCAGACTCAGAATAAAACCCATCCTCATTTGGGTGACACTGGACAGTAAATAATGTAAATGTAAATAATGTCTTTTCTACAACGGTTTATAATAGTGCAACAAAGAGCTCCTGAGGAACTAATGGGTCATCGTATAGTCTGAGTTCACCACAGACCTAACACTAATTCCTTCTTGCCAAAAGTCTTCAAATCCTTTGCTAGTGCAAAATAACCATCCATGATATATTGCTGCTCTGGAATGAACAGGGATTTGTGTTGGGTTTAGTCAGTGCTTTACCCAAACAGCTTCAAAACTCACTTGCTTCAGGAACCACGAGGAGATAGAGACCATCCAAGGTAGCAACCACAGCCTCACTGTAGAGATTCTTCCAGGGGATTTTTAATGTTAGCTTGCCTAGAAAAAATATAGTGAAGTGAACACGACTAACTTTTCTCTATTTACGAGGCATCTTCTTTAAACACATGAACAATAACGTCTCTGCTATTCACAACAAAACACATTACAAACTAAGTTTTAACAGAACTTCTGATTAAAAAACATCAACCTAATACAGCCAGGCCGTCATTTAGGGCATCGATGTTCTCTTTTAGTGAAAAAACGTTTTTGTGTTTAATTAGCTTAATCTCACCACTGTCAGCTTGTAAGTAAATTTAAGAATGAACTTCTAGATGGTTCTCTAGAGAATCTCTCCAGGTTTTCAATGGGGTCCATCCCAAATCCATTTCCAGATGCTTTCTTTTGAGGTTCCTTTCTTCTGGAACACACTTCAAATAGTACACATGGCCTGGCAGTGGCATCTTTAGATTTAAAAAATTGGTGTCCCTCAAATGCTTCCAACGTCTGCAAATCTCCAACCTCCATGCTTTAACCATCCTCCTCATTGTCTCCTCTTGGTGATTTCCAATTCTATTTTAATGCACTAACAGTACATTTTATAACCATATAACTGTTTTTGTGGCTACTGACCCATTTATACCCATTTATTTACAAGCTTCCCATGTTAATAAGTGACCAATGGAATTTGTTCAGTGTGTCAACACAGTGAAGTTCCTAAAGACTCAGGTGAACCCAGTAAAATAGAAATGAGTTTCATTTACATTTTGGCCATAAGAATTTCTAATGATTTGTGAAAGGCTTTTTTGATGGCATTTTAGTGTTTTTTACAAAGATATAATAGAATTGAATCTTATTTTCAGCATGAGATTGAGCTAATTAGAAGAATGTATATCGCCCTATCTAAAACAAAGACCTTATATAAAGTTGGGAAGTCTATTGGTGATGAAATATCGGTGTCTGTTTACCACTTATTATCAGGATCGGATAACGTCAAATATTTTATAATGGTTTTCCACAATGGGTCAAATGAATCCTTAAAAAAGCAATTAATCAAAAAGCAATTAATCAAAGCACGCTGACTGTTTGGTTATAAATCTATCACTGGGAGACTACATCAGGTGTTGAAGTGTATATTTATATCCACTAAACATCTTAAATGAACATGAGCTGTTACCGATTTGCCCAGCCTTCACTTTAAACGGTACATCCAGTTCACTCTGGGGGGAAAAAAAACAATATATTTTTTAATATTAGACAGTATATACAGTATGTTATTAGTGAGTTACCCTTAATACAGAAGGCACACCTAATAATGTTATTGTGACATTAAAGGTGCGGTCTCCGTTGTTTGAGAAATGCTTCAGAAAACTGCGTTGGGCCGCCAAACAAAACAAAAACAAAACTAACTTGTAGCCAATTAGCAGAAAGGGGCGTGTCTTGTCAATATGGGCAGAGAGAGTGTTCAGTGCGCATGTGTGACATTAGCAGAAAGCGGTTTTAACATTGACATGGTGGATAAAAACAAATAAAGAAAGCGAAGAAAGGCTTGGGATAAGGCAAGAAGTAGGACCGTGTTAATATAGGATTAGCTTTCCAGCGCTGGAGAGAAATCGAGCTGGAAGGCCTGCGATGGGACACCAAGGTTGCTTTTTTCCTTCTCAATAGGTGAGTAACGTTGGTTTTGCTTTGTTTCACAGAACTGATATATGCCGTCCTTTGCATATGCTTGTGTGTCATTTTTGCTTGTTTGTTTATCTGCAATCGTATTGTTCTTCCCTTCAGCAAAAGACACATTTCTTTCCATTAGTTACGTATGTATGTGTGGGCGGAGCTATCAATACAGGGGTGGGACCCATTTGGGTTAGGGGCATGTTTGTTTTGGTGATTTTATATGTCAACATTGGCTTTCAAACATCAGAGACCCCATCTTTAATATGCTTAATCCACCAAGGGTGGTGTCTAACTCCTGGATATCATCTTCGTGCATGTGCACACATATTTCAGCTCTCCATTCACCTTTAACAGGACGTTTTCCTGGGGAGGAAGTGGACATTCTAACCACTAGGGTGATCAGCAGTGGGAACCAGGGTCACCTCGCAGAGTCAGCTCTGTTAGGAGGAACTGTTCTCTAGAACAAGAAGCCCACCACTACCTGGTTGAATTTTCTCAGATCTTCCTTTGCTTGTAAGCAGTACTCTCCTAATTATTTCTCAATCTTTGGCCTCTGTGGTAACTAATGATGTCATTAGGTTGTCTGAATGGAACAGGATGAGAAGGTATCTGAGTTCTAATAGGCCCAAGGAAACTGGAATGGGTAACCTGTATCTAAGGTGAAGGTGTGAAGGTGTGGCATGAAGGTTGCCATCATCCACCTTGAATCCAGCTATAATGCCATTACACTGTGAGATTGGCTTCGGCATGAAAGTATTTAAAGCTAAACCTATGACACTTCATTGTATGTGTAAAGGAATGAGATGATATCCAGGTGATACCGATATAAGCGCTAAAATAACATCACCAAAATCTGAGAGGATTGTATGACCAACAGCTTTAGCATATCTACAGTATACTGATCTAGCGAGCAAAGTTGTACAGTATGCTATTCAAAATTTTCCATTTCAACAAAATGGATGAATACAATAAACTTTCGTTAATTACGTTAAAATGAATAAAGAAGATTTGGAATTCTGCCTACCAATGTGTTCTCCCTCACTCTTAGGTTTTCCAGAACCACATCACCTAGAAAGAAAGGTAATAATTAGTAATTATTCATCACATAAATCCCAGTTACACTTTTCTTGCAGCTCACATTCAGGAGCCTGCCATTAAAGTGCACTACAGCTGTGATTTTATTACGGAGGTGTACATGCTTTCTTTTACAACAGGAGGTCCAGGAAAGGCTGGTTGATTTCCATGGCAGATAACAGTGTTTGATATATGCCATGCCTCCTGCTAAGTCTCAATAGACTCAACAGTGGCTTAGTCGATAAGAGATGATCTTTTGTAAGTCATGTACGGTATCTAAGACTGTACCGGTATCTGGTATCCAAGTGGATTTCGAGCCAGTGGACTGGTCCTGGGTAACCAAAAACACGCAAAGCAAAATAAAGTAAAAATAATTTCTAAAGAAATATTGGAGTTATTTGTTAAAACTGGTTAACTAGTTTGTTTCTGTGTATTTATATTTACTGCTCTAGCTATTTGCACTCTACAGTTACAGGCTGCAAAAAGCTGTGAAGTGATTTTACACATTCACACATTTATTTATAAGCTACATGATCATATAAATAGTGTATTGGATCATGTATATTCCCAGGCCCAGCAGCATTTTGTTATTTTTAGAAGAACAACCAAACGCCAAACAACAGGGCTAGGAGAAAAGGTTTCCTTTCCATAATGACAGGAAAATGAGCCAAATTAAATTCCCAAGAGCCATTCTCTTGGTCATGTGCTCATTCCAGGTTTGGAGAGACCAACATGTAATACAGCCCAGATCTCACCAACACTTGGATTGATTTTGGGTTATCCCAGTAATCCTCCAGAATGGAAGCCATATTGGTCAGCATAAATACACTTACAGTACAAGAGATCCTTAATGGTGAGTGACCAAGTTTTCTAAATGAAATCAAATGCAAATGACAAAATTACAGCTCACATTTATCTATAAGCTAGTCAGAATTTCACCAATTTAATTCTATGATAAAACTATAATCTATAATATAAAAAAAAATTATTCTTTTTTTTTTTGCTATTCCCTTCCTCGTTGTCAATTATACTTCACTCAAAAACTAATGGGAACCCTATACATATACGTATACGTATATATACACGTATACGTATATATACACGTATACGTATATATATACACATATACGTATATATATACACATATACGTATATATATATACACAAATACGTATATATATATACACAAATACGTATATATATATATATATATATATATATATATATATATATATATACACATCGCATGAATTATGATATTTATGGATATTTGTGAGCAGGAATAGAGAACTTTGAAAGTTTAAAAAGCAGAAACAGCCAAGGTTTTATTAAATCTGATTAGTGTTTGTGGTTCTTGTGCACAAGGCCTCATTGTTTTTCTGAATATGGAATAGTTAAGAGTGATGTTTCTCTGGAGGAAAGTCCAGGATTTTTCACACTGTTGAATGGGTTTTGTGGATGAGGCAACAAAAAGCTTTACACTTACTGAGTCTGTGGAAGTGTAGAAGTCTATATGCATGGTTTAAGTACAGTAGTACCGATACAGCTGATTTAAAGCCACTGAGATCAAAAGATCATCTCATATTACTGGGTCTGAATTTCATTTTTCACTTCCTGATATACTAAATGACTGAACATGGCACCTTCTGTTTGAACCCACCTATTTTTCAAGTGTGCAAAAAATATTTGAACGTGTCATTAACAGGTGTTTATCGTGTCCTGATAAGTTGACTGTTTAAACATTGAATAGCACTGAATGTCTGCTTTGGGTTTGAATACTCCATTTGTAGGCAAAGAATAAACCAACATGAAAACCAGAGATGGGAGAAAAGCAAACCATTTTGAACCTGAAAAAAAAGATCAATTCACAAAGCATTTCACAAACACTGGGTAAAGTCAATGCAGCATTGTTTAGAAGTAAGAAACCCTAGTGCTGTACTAAGAACCTGAACAGGCTGGCTTACGAAAATAACAGCAGCTGGCAAAAAACATTGTGAGAGCTGTGAGGAAAATCCCCAAAACAACAAACAGTGACATCACCAACAACCTTGAGCTTGCACATGGCTGCTTCTGGAACTTTCTACCTATTCTTTATTGATGATGGAGTGCACGATGGATGAAGCACTTCATCGGGGGAAAGTGAATGGTTTTAGACTGGACCAGTCCTGAGTACTGAGTACAATTCATCTCCTGAAGAGGAGACAGAGAGCTGTTTAAACTTGACAGCGTAATATATCCATAAAAGTTTAGTAATAGCATTTGTCTAATGAATTACATGACACACACTAAAAGGTATGAAGTGGTTTAAAACTCCGAGATGAAAGTCTGATCCAGCGTCTCATATTCATGTTTCGAGCTCGAACCCAAATGTCTTCAGTTTAGAACAAAAACAAAAGAATTGTATTTGGCAATTCGTTCCGATACTTTCAGGGATGTGATCTCCATTAAAGTGTACTATGTAAACACTCACTGATATACACCCACCATACACTTCATTAGTAACACTGCACATTTATTATTATCCAGTCATTATGATTATCCAGTTAGCCAATCATGTGGCAGAACGCATAAAATCACACAGGTTCAGGTCAAGAGCTGTCCATATCATACATCAGAATGGGAATAAGTCTGACCTATGTGACTTGGCTGTTGGTAACAGATACTACAGAAAATCTCATGGGAGTTTCACACACAATGGTCGGAAGAAAATACAGAAATGATATCCTGTTTTTGCAGAGAGTCTGCGAGCTGGTTGGCTGACTGATTAACTGCATAAATGAGCAGATGCGCTGGTCTTCTAAAAAAGACACAACTCTACACATTTCCTGTGTTAGAGTTCCTAATTTTTTATCATTAAAAAGAACAATCAATTTATTTCAGCTTGTATCCCATATCAGATTTTGAGTGGGTTTACATACACTAGTACATTAGTAGCATTGGTCATTATGGCCTCCTTGATTTAAATCCAACTCTTTGTGAAAGTGAAAGTGACGTGACATACGGCTAAGTACGGTGAAACATACTCAGAATTCGTTCTCTGCATTTAACCCATCCAAAGTGCACACACAGCAGTGAACACACACAAACCGTGAACACACACCCGGAGCAGTGGGCAGCCATTTATGCTGCGGCGCCCAGGGAGCAGTTGGGGGGTTCGGTGCCTTGCTCAAGGGCACCTCAGTCGTGGCTGGCCCGAGACTCGAACTCTCTAACCATTAGGCCATGACTTGCCCCAATGTCGCCTTCCACAAGCTTGGGCCTTCGTGCTTTTCAGTCCACAGACTTTCTTTTGGGACATTCGATTTTGCAGTCTTTAAGCCAGTTTGTTGCAGCTTTGAGGTTTGGTTAAGATCATTATCAGCTTTTATCTTTCCGGAGGATGTACTAAACTGTTGCTTTAATATTTCTACATAATCCTCCTTCCTCTGGATGACATCAATTTTCTGAAGTGAACCAGAAGCTTTTCCAGCAAAACACAGCTTCAACATGGTGCTTCCACTACATTTAGAGATGATAGTTCTGGTCAAACAGTTAAATGCTTGTAAATCATATTTATTATTTACTGTCGAATGCAGTCTCTTTTAGTACCCTACAGAAATAATGATAACTGACTGTCCTTAATGCCTCCATCCATCTTCTTCACCAGTTCCTTGGTTGTTGTCTTCAGATTCAGTTTAACCATCTGCACCAAAATGTCTTCATTTCTCTCAGTTTATTTGTACCTACACCCTGAAGAGTGCATTATCCATGTGGTCCAAACTCCTTATATTTGCAGAGATGCTTATCAGTTGTTTGGATATTACTTCTAAGGTCAAACCGGATGGAGGTCCACAATTTTTGTTTGAGGAAGTCCAAAGGTCTTGTTCTTTACAGAAAAACAGATCATTTCAGACAGATGTCCTTTTTTCCAACTAGTCCAACCAATAACCAACTAGTGGATATTCATAATGCTTTATTATTTGATTCAAACCATAACACTCAGTGATGGAAACCTATTATTGTACCAGTATTATAGTGCTAGTGAAGGATTATATTAAGAATAAGTACCCCAGGAATATCAACACAGGAAATGTGTGTATGATGTAAAGCCTATCTTGAATACAGTTTAACTATATTCAGCACATATTTCAGCTTCTGCTTCACACAATACAGGACACTGTTTTGTAACTCTGTAACACTGTAACTCTGTTGAATGTGTGTGTGTTTTGTTCTAAACCAAGTCAACATCAACTGATTAAACCTGTGGACTCAGGTGTGTCTCTCTCTCTTTCTCTGTGTGTGTGTGGATTTTCACATATTTCTATGCAGCTGAACTGTTGGCCAGTGACAATCCCCATGTGTTACATCAGACTCCATCAGACACTTTCTTAGAAAAAGGATAATGACTATGGCAGTGTTTTTCTTTACACACTATGCAGACTTCTTACATTATGTTAGCTCCATTATTACAGGACTGTGTCTGCATCTAAAAGTCACTGTTAGAATGATAAATCTGAACTCTATAGTAGTGAGACTTTCATTTTGACAAAATCCTATCACCACCAAGCAGGTGGTAAAATGATCTAATTTGCATATTGCTGCTCAACTGATATGTGATCCCAGTATGACCAAAAAAAACACACCAAAACAAACTACTAATGCTGAGCAGTACTGAAACAAGCAACACGTACAAACAGTATTACACAAAGAAACTCCATCTTACAGAACACTATAAACAAAATATGTAAATTTGCACAGATAATCTTCAGCATGAACAACGACAGACACTAAATCACACACTGATCAACACTGACAAAGACACTAATAGATACACACTAACAAACACACTAACAGTCACACCAGCAGACACCCACTAAGAACCACACGGTTACAATCACACTAACAGACACACACTGACAGTCACTCTAACAGACACACACTGACAGACACACTGACAGTTCATTTTATGGATGCCATATTAAACCATAGGTGTAAGGTAACAGGCACACTAACAGACACACACTAACAGACACTCTAACAGACACACACTGACAGACACACACTGAAAGACACACACTTACATTCACTCTAACAGACACACACTGACAGTCACTCTAACAGACACACAGTGACAGACACACAGTGACAGACACACAGTGACAGACACACAGTGACAGTCACTCTAACAGACACACACTGACAGTCACTAACAGTCACTCTAACAGACACACACTGACAGTCACTCTAACAGACACACACTGACAGACACACACTGAAAGACACACACTGACAGACACACACTAACATTCAGTCTAACAGACACACACTGACAGTCACTTTAACAGACACACAGACAGACACACACTGACAGACACACACTGACAGACACACACTGACAGACACACACTGACAGACACTAACAGACACACACTGACAGACACACACTGACAGTCACTCTAACAGACAAACACTGGCAGTCACTCTAACAGACACACTCTAACAGACACACACTGAAAGACACACACTTACATTCACTCTAACAGACACACACTGACAGTCACTCTAACAGACACACACTAACAGACACACAGTGACAGACACACAGTGACAGTCACTCTAACAGACACACACTGACAGTCACTCTAACAGTCACTCTAACAGACACACACTGACAGTCACTCTAACAGACACACACTGACAGACACACACTGACAGTCACTCTAACAGACACACACTGACAGACACACACTGAAAGACACACACTGACAGACACACACTAACATTCAGTCTAACAGACACACACTGACAGTCACTTTAACAGACACACTGACAGACACACACTGACAGACACACTGACAGACACACTGACAGACACACTGACAGACACACACTGACAGACACACACTGACAGACACACACTGACAGTTCATTTTAAGGATGCCACATTAAACCACAGGTGTAAGGTAACAAACACACTGCGACACCGCTGGAACTCAGTCTCCAGTCTATTCACACTTTATTTATCAGACCAGGGGATATTTTTTAGCCAGCAGAGCGCAATAACATTCTTCACTCACCTCCCCAAATGCCGATCTTCAGCTGCGATTTGTCAAGGTTTTCCACATAGTCACCGAGAAACCTGTTCAGGACGTCACTGACCAAAGACTCGAAGACCATGATGGACCAGGACACAGCGCTCCGCCGCAGGCTTCAGCACAAACACCACGCCGCTCACATGACTCTCTACTTCCTCATTCGTATCAAGTGAAATGAACGGCTCGAATCAGGTTTCTTGTGGTTACTAAATCCTACCCGTGCCTAACATATTCCCTACCCGATTTGCGCCGCGCATGCGCAATCCGCTCTTCCCGAACACAACAGCATTCGATTAGTGGATGAATTTGTTCATCATTAATTACACCATTTATTTTGGCTTTTATTAATGTTTTAAAAACTTGCTGTAAGAATAGAAGCTGTTCAGTAAAACTAAGCTTAGTCTGTGTGTTAATGAGAGGTTTTTAATCTCAGTTTTCTGTTAAAATCTTCACAAAATTAATCTTAGGTGGTGATGCACAAGGTCTCTCTCTGTGTCCATCTGTCTGTCTGTCTGACTGTCTCTCTCTCTCTCTCTCTCTCTCTCTCTCTCACTCCATCTGTGTCTTTCTTTCTGTCTCTCTCTCACACTCTCTCTGTCTGTTTCTCTCATACTCTCTCTGTCTGTCTGTCTCTTTCTCTCACACTCTCTCAAACACACACACTCTCTCTTCATCTGAGTCTTTCTCTGTCTCTCTCACTCTCTATCTGTCTCTCTCTGTCTCACACTCTCTCTCTCTCTCTGTTTCTCTCTCTCACACTCTCTCTGTCTGTCTCTCTCTCACACTCTCTCTCTGTCTCTCCCTCTCCATCTGTCCCTCTCTGTCTGTCTCTCTCACACGCTCGCTCTCTCTCTCCACCTGTCTTTCTCCCTGTCTCTCTCTCACACACTCTCTCACTCTGTCTGTCTCTTTCTCTCACACTCTCTCTCAAACACACACACACTCTCTCTTCATCTGTGTCTTTCTCTCTGTCTCCCTCACTCTCTATCTGTCTCTCTCTCTCTCACACTCTCTCTCTGTCTCTCTCTCACACTCTCTCTCTGTCTGTCTCTCTCTCACTCTCTCTCTGTCTGTCTCTCTCTCACTCTCTCCCTGTCTCTCCCTCTCTCTGTCTGTCTCTCTCACACTCTCTCTCTCTCCACCTGTCTCTCTCTCACACTCTCTCACTCTCTCTTTCTCTCACACTCTCTCTCTCAAACACACACAATCTCTCTCTTCATCTGTGTCTTTCTCTCTGTCTCTCTCACTCTCTCTGTCTCTCTCACACACACTCTCTTTCTGTCTCTCTCACACTCTCTCCATCTGTCTGTCTCTCTCACACTCTTTCTCTGTCTCTCTCTCTCCATCTGTCCCTCTGTCTGTCTCTCTCTCACGATACTTAGCCGTATGTCACATCACTTTCATCAATTGTGTTTATCACCATTATAACCATTCCATATATAATATCTTATCTTAACTTTAAATATAAACGGTTTCACAACATGTACTTTTACATTGACCCCATTGGCCTTTTGTTGTGATGCTGACAGAGAAAAGTCTAATTCAAAATCTTCTAATTCTAATCTATTGTTTTATCTTTGTAAACCCCGTCGTAAAATCGTAGTAAACGCAGTACATCACGACAGTATTAACGTGACATGCTCTACGTGGCGCATGCGTGAAGATCTGCGCATGCGCTTTTAAGACTAACACGTTAACTTTTCATAGCGTCAACTAACCTCGTAACAGTCGCTTACGTAGATTCCATGCGCCGGAAAAGCGTTTTGGTTTTCGCTGATGTGTAACTTTTACACTACTTCATTACATGGTTATCATTCAGGTCGTAAAATAGTGATTTTAAAACAGTATCAGTGAGAAGTAAATGCACAGAAGCAACGAATTCTGCGACAAAAATAACCGCAACCCTGGAAGGAGGGAGTGAATGTAATGGCGGTAGGTATAAACATATTTAATTCACTGTGTGACACGGCTGTGTTAGATAGTCAAGTCAAGTCAAGAAGCTTTTATTGTTATTTCAACCATATATAGCTGTTGCAGTACACAGTGAACTGAGACAACGTTTCTCTGGGACCATGGTGCTACATAAAACAAAGACAGGGCTATAAGGACTTAGTGAGTAGTAGTGAGTAGTCATAGGTACATAAAGTGCATATGTGCAACCTGGTGCAATCAGTGCAGGACAAGACAAAAAGACAGTACAGGACAAAGGACATTGCAGGACAAAAGTCAGTGCAGGACAAGACAAAAAGACAGTGCAGGACAAGACAAACAAGACGGTGCAGGACAAAAGACAAGACGGTGCAGGAAAAAAGAGACGAAAAGTTACAAGACACTGCAAAAAAGACAATAAACAGAAACAGCGCCGAATAGTGTAAATACTAGAATGTAATACCAGAATGAACACAGTTTCTTAGCAGCAGGTCCCTGAGATAGTGTATAGGATTGTGCAAAAACAGCAAACGACTGAAATATTGTACAGTATGTGCAAAGATCAACAGCATGTAAACAGAACGTGCAGAACAGCATGTAAACAGATTGATGGATGTAAGCATCATGTAAACAGATTGATGGATATATATTGGAAGTGTGTGTATTTGGTGTAGGTCTGTGCAGTCCATACAGATAATGTGTGTGTATGTTGTGCTCAGTACAGTTTAGTTCAGTTATTAAGGAGTCTGATGGCTTGTTGGAAGAAACTGTTACACAGTTTGGTCGTGAGGGTCAGAGTGCTTCGGTACATTTTTCCAGATGGCAGGAGGGTGAAGAGTGTGTGTGAGGGGTGTTTGGGGTCATCCACAATGCTGTTGGCTTTGTGGATGCAGTGTGTGGTGTAAGTGACCATGATATAGGGAAGAGACACTCCAATGATCCTCTCCGCTGTCCTCACTATCCGTTGCAGGGTTTTGTGATCCGAGATGGTACAGTTCCCAAACCAGACAGTGATGCAGCTGCTCAGAATTTTCTCAATGGTCCCTCTGTAGAACATGGTCAGGATGGGGGAGGGCGATGTGCCTTTCTCAGCCTTCGTAGGAAGTAGAGACGCTGCTGGGCTTTCTTGGTAATGGAGCTGGTGTTGAGTGACCAGGTGAAGTTCTCCGCTAGATGAAGTCCAAGAAATTTGGTGCTCTTGATGATCTCTACCGGTGATCCGTCGATGTTCAGCGGAGAGTGGTCGCTCTGTGCTCTTCTGAAGTCAACAACCATCTCTTTAGTTTTATCAACATTCAGAGACAGGTTGTTGGTTCTACAAAAGGTTGTTAGCTGTTGCACGTCCTCTCTGTGTGCTGACTCGTCGTTCTTGCTGATGAGACCCACCACAGTCGTGTCATCGGCAGTTAGCTGTAGTAGCTAATCCATTTATTCACTAAGTTTATTCAGGAGCAGCTTATTGGGTTATGTTTTTATTACACCCGAGACGTGTTTAATTACACCCGAGACGTCTTTAATTACACCTGAGACGTGTTTAATTACACCTGAGACGTGTTTAATTACACCTGAGACGTGTTTAATTACACCTGAGACGTGTTTTATTACACCTGAGACGTGTTTTATTATCACACCTGAGACGTGTTTCATCATCACACCTGAGACGTGTTTCTTCATCACACACACATACTGTGTGTGTGTGTGTGTGTGTGTGTGTGTGTGTGTATATATATATATATATATATAAAACACATACATACACACACACAGTGTATTACGGACTAAATTGGGAATGGGAGGTTCAGTTCAACAAGCACATACTGGGTCAGGGGTGCACATACTTTTGACCGTATAGTTTTGAACAATGCTGTTCAAAGTTTTACATTTGTCATGAAATCTCATTCATTTTTAATAAATTAGTTTAGATATTGTATAAAAAATAGTCAAGACACTGGCACAGTTAAAATAAGGACTTGCAATCTGTTAATCTTTGGCATTCTAGTTTGTCTTTAGAGATTTCACTCCATGCTTCCTGAAGCTCCTCCCACACTTTGGACTGGCTTTGTACCCTGCTGTCAGGCTGCTCTCGCATCAGCACGTTTGAGCTGAGTGACAGCGCTGGCCGAGAAGCCGACTGACTGCTCCTTCCTAAGTAGGTTATTTGTAATTTGGAGCAGTACTTTAGGGCTTTGTTCTGTTGTAGAATCGAGTCGAGTGCTGTCCAAATGGTAAAGTCATGACGATGCAAAACGGAGCGTTAAACCTCCTCGTTCAGGGTTCCCTTTACCCCTCCATGCTCTTCCACCTGCAGCTACTTATTTGTGATCCAAACACCTCAAACCTTAAAGCAGTCTGTTCACTTTCGACATACTGTAGGACTGCTGATTCCTTTTGTTGTCACCTCTGATTTGCTCAAACTGAAATTTTAGATCTAGACTTCAGTAAAACTGCTTTGTCACAGCATCCGTCGCTAAAAGTGCTAATAATAAATAAAATAATAAATAATAAAACTGAATTAAATTCGAACTCGTATAAAAAAACAAACAAACATCAGATTTATGAATGAGGATTTCCTCTAGTACCTTTAAATAGACAACATTGTTGAATCCGTTATTTGTTACTGTGTGTTTATTTTTCCTCTGCAGCCTAAAGGAAAGGTTGGAACCAAAGGCAAGAAGCAAATCCATGAGGAGAACAAGGCGACACTGAAATTCTACACCAGAGTCATAATAGGAGCCAATGTGAGACACCCGTGCTGTGCTTTCCACTTTGTCACCTGATCCTCAGATTATTTTCCTCTTACACACTTCTTCATTTCTTTCCTACTTTCAGACCGTGTACACAGCAGCAAATTTAATTTTCTATGACACCTCCTTTTCGACGTGGGTAAGTAAGACCTATTCGAAACAACATAGGAGTTTCCATGACAACCCGTGTACTTTATTTGTTTCTGGATATTCAGAGAACTTCAGATTTCAGTTTGCACTTGTACCCAGTCCTGAGCCCTAGTTTAGAATTTGGACAAGGTACTGATTAGATGTTAACGTGTTTTTATTCCAGATCCCATTGTTGTTTGCACTGGTGGTGTATGTTGGCAGCTACAGGTCCATGGCAACGATGGCAAAACCAGCATTTGGTGAGAACGGCACGTTACTGGATGGAGGAATAGATCTAAACATGGAGCAGGGCATGGCAGAGTGAGTGAACAGATTAACCCATATCTCATCTCATTTCACACAGCTGTATAATTAAGAGACCCCAGCAGGTACAGTTTGGTGCATCTGGGATTTAAACTCCAGACCTTCTGTTCGATGGTTTAGAATTTGAACCTCCAACATGGGTAGCATCACTTCTATCATTGTGATGGATTCTGCATCAATGTCACACTCAGCCTTGTCCCATTGTTTAGGTTTTTTTTTTGCTTCTTAAGTTGCAGTAAGTAAAATGTCTAAAGTGGAAGTGCTAGAAAGTAAAGACATCTAAAAGCTACATGAACATTCATGTGGTCTGGTTCTGCCTGTCAGGGTTAAGGGCCTTGTTCAGGGGCCCATCAGTGTCAGCTTGGTGGACATGGGGAATTGACCTGTTCACTAGCCTGTTCACTAGCCCAACCTTAACCATTAGGCCACAACATCTCCCAATGTTGGTTTATTTTAGACAAGTTTAGTAGATTGTGAATTTCAGATATGTAAATTTCAGAGTTCTGAATGATCCAAACAGGTAGATCTTGAGTCACAGAATCAGCAGAAGACTTACTTTTACTCTCATTGTGCATGATGTGTGCTGGTGCATAGTGTAAAAACCGCAGATGATCTAACTATGCTGTTGCCTTTTGGCGGTTTCCAAATTTAAGATGCCATAACCTTCACTGTGGTTGAGACCAGACAAGCCAATGTCTACCATTTGAAACCAATGCTAGACACCACAAGCACACGTCTTACAACGTTACCCAAAAATAATTAATACACTGTTCAAACATGGAGACACATCACTGTTACAGTTAGTGTTTTATTTGGACATCATCTAAGCCTGAAATCAACCAGTTTCTGTGAGTTTTGCTCCATGTTTCATGCAACAAAACTTCCATTTCATCTAAACAAGGGCATTGAAAAATCTGCTCCAATGTAACTGGGACCACAGGTGTGTATTAGTTAGAAAAAAATGTGAAGAAATTTTTCATAACACATACAACAGTAAAGGTATCTGTGTTTCCTTGCAGGCACCTTAAAGACGTCATCCTGCTGACGGCTATCGTCCAAGTCCTCAGCACCCTCTCCTTCTATTTCTGGTACCTCTGGCTTCTGGTAAGTACCACATTTTGGTGATTCTGGTTTTCACATGAAGCACAAACAAATAAATCACATTTCCTTTTCCTCTAACCGCCTCTTGTCATGTTCTCCTCGTTCAGGCACCCGCCCGAGCTGCACAGCTCCTGTGGACGAATTTCCTGGGTCCCTGGTTTTCGGCCGATTCTTCTGCGCCTGCAGAGGAGGTCAACGAGAAGAAGCAAAAACGACAGGAAAGACGACAGATGAAGCGATTCTAGTTCACGCGCTACTTGTATTTTTATCCTCATTCTAGAAATAAAGCAACATTCATTTGTTATGTGAGAGAGGTCCACTTAATTTCGTACTATTTTGCTCAACATTGCCTTTCCTTCTTATTCTCTTTTTTCTTACACCACAAGAGTTAATATTAATGAAGAAATTGGGTAAGAAGCACGAGGTCGGGCGAGAGGTACATGCGTCACTTCCGTCAGCATCTTAACACGTTTTTCAGGCAGAGGAATTTCCTCCTAAAAAATCGCCTCACATGAAGGCATTCTCTCTGTCTATAGGTCTGATTTTATTATCATCATCTTAAGACAGGAATGTTTTCTAAAGCATTTGTTCCCACGTTCTGAAATATCCATTACTCCGAACACACTGGTGGCCCTCAGCGGGAAACAAAGGACCAAAAGAAACTTCCTTTTTTCTTTCTTATTAAACAAACCGAAATCAAATGGGTCAGAACTTTGGAAATAAAATAATACTGCTGTATTTATTCCTTCTTTCTTCTTACACATGGTTTCAGTTTATCTGCGTTTATTTCTGCACTCCATCCTTACCTATGCTTGTTAGTTACCTTAACGGAGCAAGCTGTTGTTGGTCTGTGGGGGATTATTTCACTTTTTATTTGTAAGGATGAAGCAGTAATATTAAAACCACCTGGAGACCAAGTCTTAAACTTTTTATCATGTTCCTCAACTTGTTCCTGAATAATGTTTGCAACGTGTCAAGAAAGAGGTTAAACTCTGTTACCATGAAAAGATGTAGTGGATCTGTAGCAATGTTTAGGTAGGCGGTACATGACCCAAGGTTTCCCAACTTTACACTAGTATTTGGTAGAAGCAATTTTTGATGATGGGGAAAGACACTGTTTGGAAGAGATGTTAACACGTTCTTCCTGGTAGATTTGCCAAAAGGCTTCTTCAGGTTGCTAGAATGTAGTTTGTTGACAAATTTCAAACAGTGCCACAGATTCGCATTGGGCTTCAGATCTGGACTTTGATTTGTGAAAAAAATCACCTTTTGTTTATAACCACTCCTTTAAAGTGAGAAAAAAATAAGAAATTGAGTTTAAATAAGATAAATATTGTTGGGATTCGGGCCTCTAAACTTGTTCCTTCCTGGCCTTCTGGGATTAAGTACGATTAACTTAAAAAATGAATCCCTGATTTACTATAATAATCTTCCTCCTACTGGAAACTTCCATGGTCAGACTCTGAGCTTAAGCAAACAGCAAGCAAATCGAAATACATCCTAGTTCAGGGTGGAGGATTTGCATATTTTGTGTTACTTGCCTGCCCTGATGCTCAGTGTCTGAAAAGCTTTGTCGAACATTAGTGTCATAGAGACTCAAGAGACTCATCATACTGATGATCTCCCATGATGGCTGAACCTGCCCCTGACAATAGAAGACTTTTTGTATTGAAGCTTTCCCCTCGAAAGTGTTCAGAAACTGCACTGGTGGCCGAATTGATGAAGTGCAGCTTCTAGTGGCGACTGCAGCTGGGATTTTATTTTTTTTTATATGGAAAACAAATCCCAGCTAGGTGTTCCCCCACACTTTTGGGATGAATTGTAAGGATTGTGGGATGACACCTGCAGCTGAATGAACACTAATACACACAGACAACATCTAGTAGATAGACAACACTATTAGCTCGAATGTCCTAGCACCAGGGTTTGCGTTAAACTCCTGAAAATTGCCGATTATACTACGCTCATCGGTCTCTTCCAGGATGGTGACGAGTCTGCATACCAGCAGAAGGTGAAGCGGCTGGTGCTATGGTGCAGCCAGAACAGCCTAGAGTTAAACACCCTCAAAACTATGGAGATGATAGTGGATTTTAGGAAAGACTCCTCACAATATCCAACATCCCTGTGTCATGTGTGGAGACCTTCAAGTTTCTGGGCACTACCATTTCCCAAGACCTGAAATAGGAGGTCAATTAAGGAAGTTTGGTCTGCCACAGGAGCTGTTGATGCGGTTCTACACTGCAATCATTGTAATCTGTAGTGTGCACATGCATCCATCACCATCTGGTTTGAAACAACAACTAAACAGGACAGGAACAGACTGCAACGCACAGTAAAAACAGCAGAAAAAACAATTAGTGCTCCTTTGCCCACTCCCTAGGACTTGTCAAGTCAAGTCAAGAAGTTTTTATTGTCATTTCAACCATATATAGCTGTTGCAGTACACAGTGAAATGAAACAACGTTTCTCCAGGACCAGGGAGTTACATAAAACAAATGCAGAGCTAAGGACTTAGTAAGTAGTCCTAGATGCAGGACAAAAGACAGTGCAGGACAAAAGACAAGACTAAAAAAAAATTACGATACACAAAAAAAAGACGAGCCCTGCGATGGGTTGGCACTCCGTCCAGGGTGTATCCTGCCTTGATGCCCGATGACGCCTAAGATAGGCACAGGCTCCCCGTGACCCGAGGTAGTTCGGATAAGCGGTAGAAGATGAATGAATGAAAAAAAAGACGATACACAAAAGACAATACACAAGAGCCAATGGACAGAAACAGCACCGATCAGTGTAAATACTGTATGTTCAGACAATATTACGATAACACTATTGTGATTGTACCATACAATAACCAGAAACCCTTCGCACCCTGGACACATCCTCTTTCAGCTCCTCTCTTCTGGCAGGAGCTACAGAGCTTTGCTTACCAAAACTACCAGACACAGGAACAGTTTCTTTCCCCAGACAATCACCCTGATTAAAAACTCACCATAATTATATTCCCTGCTTCATATCTATAAGTACTGCATTATCAGAACTGTCAGTCATCACATCCTCAGTGTATGTTACACACACTACTGTTGCTTCTGTATATTGTACAAAAGCATAATATTGCACAATACTGTTATTTGCACTACAATGTACTCTCTCTCTCAATTTATGTACATAACTGATCAGTCATATATTCTGTATTTATATTTTATACTCATACTGTCTATATGGTATCACATCGTCTGTACTGTCTCGTATAGTCTGTTTTGTCTTGTCTTGTATAGTCTGTATTGTCTTGTATAGTGTGTTTTGTCTTCCCGTATAGTCTGTATTGTCTTGTATAGTGTGTTTTGTCTTCCCGTATAGTCTGTATTGTCTTGTATAGTATGTTTTGTGTTGTCTCGTCTGTATTGTCTTGTCTTGTATAGTCTGTATTGTCTTGTCTTGTATAGTCTGTTTGGTCTTGTCTTATATAGTCTGTATTGTCTTGTCTTGTATAGTCTGTTTTGTCTTGTATAGTCTGCATTGTCTTGTCTTGTATAGTCTGTTTTGTCTTGTCTTGTCTAGTCTGTTTTGTCTTGTATAGTCTGTTTTGTCTTGTTTTGTATAATCTGTCTTGTCTTGTCTAGTCTGTTTTGTCCTGTCTTGTATAGTCTGTTTTGCCTTGTGTAGTCTGTTTTGTTTTGTCTTGTATAGTCTGTTTTGTTTTGTCTTGTATAGTCTGTTTTGTTTTGTCTTGTCTTGTATAATCTGTATTGTTTTGTCTTGTATAGTTTGTATTTTCTTGTCTTGTATAGTCTGTATTGTCTTATCTTGTATAGTCTGTTTTGTCTTATCTTGTATAGTCTGTATTGTCTTGTATAGTCTGTTTTGTCTTGTCTTGTGTAGTCTGTTTTGTCTTGTCTTGTATAGTCTGTATTGTTTTGTCTTGTATAGTTTGTATTTTCTTGTCTTGTATAGCCTGTATTGTCTTATCTTGTATAGTCTGTTTTGTCTTGTCTTGTATAGTCTGTCTTGTCTTGTCTAGTTTGTTTTGTTTTGTCTTGTATAGTCTGTATTGTCTTGTCTTGTATAGTCTGTTTTGTCTTGTCCTGTATAGTCCAAGCTAAATGTATAGTATAATGTTATCTATGTCTGTATTGTTTTGTATAGTCTGTATTGTCTTGTCTTGTGTAGTCTGTATTGTCTCAGGGCTCTCAAGTGTCACGCATTGAGAAATACAATGTGTGCCGGGAGAGCGTGACAAAAGACCGAAATGAGTGACTGTCATGCTCTCCTGCCACACATTGTATTTCTCACGCAGAAAAACTTACTATTTATCATATATTTAATATGCCGCAGTGCCCAAAATGCAACTGTCCGCACCGCTCTCTCTATGGAACCGGGCAGGAATCAAGTGTATCTCCCCTGGAGTTCTTAAACGAGCCTGACACTTATCAGCCAATCAAAAAAAGAGGCTACACAATAGCCAATCAGAAAATAGCACTATTGTATCTGGGTAAGATTTAACGCAACAACCAATGAAAAAAGCTTATCCTGGAATTGTTCAGCATCATCCTCTTTCAGAGAAAATCACTGGAGCTGCAAGCATAGAGTAAGTCATGATCTCCTGTTGTAATATTACAGCAAATTCACAACTTGTTTGACACAAACAATGACATGTTGACTGCTGTTAGAGAATATAATAATAAAATAGAATAACTGCTGTTTCCCAGATAATCAGCATCAGTTTTTCATGAGTGTCTGTTAACTTAGCCAACAGTATTACATTCTGTTCACTGACAACACCTGCTCAGAACAAGTAGTCTAGGCCAGTGGTTCTCAAATTGGGGGCCCTGAGATGGTGCCAGGGGGCCCCGGTTCACTGACAACACCTGCTCAGAATATGTAGTCTAGGCCAGTGGTTCTCAAACTGGGGGCCCTGAGATGGTGCCGGGGGGCCCCGGTTTTATGACATTTTATAAAATAATGAATTTATCATAAATTAAATCTCAGAAAAATGAGGCTACTAACCACCAGCACTGCATTTTATAATTTAATATGTTTTGTTTAATTCAAATATTGTTTTGGAATATTTTATGTCATACAATATGTCACTCTTGCCTGTCTTCAAAACTTGAGAGCCCTGTATAGTCCAAGCTAAATGTATAGTATAGTGTTAATGTACTTGAGTGTTAATTATGTACTTTTCAGAGTCACAAACAGCGTGTGTGTGTCGACACCTTTGGCCAATAAACCTGATTCTTCTAATCGGATAAGCGGTAGAAAATGAGTGTGAGAGAGTGATTCTTCTAAATTCGTCTCTAAAGCTGTCACGTGGTTGCTTGTGCAGGCGACCCGTCTGACGTAATTGGTCACATGTCTTTAACGGAACGAATCAAACGCCGGTACAGTTTTTGTCACGTCTGCATCCATGCCCGTTTCTCAGGCTATACTGCTTTTGCTCGTTTAGTTGGCATTTTCACCGAGCCGCTTTCGAGCTGAGTGAATTCATCATATTCATTAGTGTATTGTTCAAGCACAACAACAGAAAGGTCCCGGTTCGACTCACAAAGACTCAGACAGCTGATTGGTCGAGTCTGTGTCTGGAGGAACCAATCAGAAACGCTGTTATTAAGGTAAGCCCTGGAGATGCCACAAACAAAACAAAACAAGGCAGTAAGTGAAGTTACCTTAATGTCTTCGTAACAGGGTCCGGTTTAGTAATTCGGTACAAAACAACTGTTAAGTGTTTTATTTGTTCTGTAAAGTAATATGTGTGGCAGAATATTAGCATCAGTAACCACCTGCCAGGTAAACAGTCAAATTAGCTGCTGTGCTAAGATCATGGACTAGAAAATATACACCATGTACCGTTTAACCACCAAAAGACTCGTCTGAATAATGAAGAATTCACATCATTAAGAATTATCTATTAGGAACCTGTTAGAACTGTTAAGAGAACAGATGATTCGAACCAGAGAGTCATTCTGACACTTGAACTGAATCAGAGAATCGATTCAGTGCTCACTTATCATCTCACAAATAAACCATTAGTAAATTGTGATTTAGTTCTTTACCTTACAGTGAGGTTTTTGTCGTATTGACAATGGCTGCGTCCAACATCAAGAAAATCTCATGGAAGCTGCGTGAGTATCGTTGGTCAACTAAAGGAATAATATGTTTATTTGAGAGTTCATTATGTTGTAAAGGTGTGTGTGATCTTACATGTTTTATTCATACGGAACATTTCTGCTATGCTTTAGAAGATGTGGTGGCCCACCCGAGTAACGTGTCGTCCCTGGTGTTGGGTAAATCGTCAAGTCGCCTGCTGGCTACAGGAGGAGATGACTGCAAAGTCAACATCTGGGCTGTCAACAAACCGAACTGCATTATGGTAGAGGACATGAGCGGAAGTGCTGAAGGATAGGATAGGTCTGTTAACTGTCATATTGGTATTTTTGATACCTTTGTGTCCGTTTGTGTAGAATCTGACGGGCCACACGAGCCCAGTGGAATGTGTTCAGTTCAGTACCTCTGAGGAGCAGGTGGTAGCTGGATCTCAGTCAGGATCTCTGCGGGTCTGGGACTTGGAAGCTGCAAAAAGTGAGTTTTGTGCCTTTGATATAGAGCAAAACTCTAGGCTAGCCTGTACCCCTTACCCACTCCCGCACACAGACATCAGAATAGTGGAAAAATGTGTGTGTGTTTGTAACCATGTTATCCTTGTTTTCAGTATTTCGGACATTGCCCGGTCACAAGGCTAATATCTGCAGTGTCGACTTTCATCCGTTTGGGGAATACTTGGCCTCGGGCTCCATGGATACAATCATTAAGGTGACAATAAGATGCACATGCTTCCCATCTATCCTTTCCACATGTCAACTTTATAACCTCCAAAAAATAAAAATGTTTGTGTTGTACATTAAAAAGCATTTTGTTTCTTCTAGTTATGGGATTTGAGGAGGAAAGGGTGTGTGTTCAGGTATAAGGTGAGCCACTTGTTACATACAGTAAAAAAACAACAACAAAACAAATCTAAGATGACTGTACACACAGGTTGAAATGAATACCAAATAATAATAATGCTGTAGAGTCACTGAACTACAACCAATAGTCTAAAACCTCAACGACAGCAGATGGAATTCCACTGTAACTAAAAACAGCTGACTACTAAGTTCCGCTAAAAGTACCGCTTTACTAGTAAACATTCACCGTCTTGTGAGCTTGTGTGCAGATGTACCGTTTCCTGTTGGCTGCTGTCTGTAAGGCTTATAAATTAGTGTTCATGTTCACCTGAATGAACGTGACACACAGATGAACTAATTGTGTCCAGTAGCAAATTAGAGTAAACAAACAATACTTCTGTTTCATGTAGAAATCACTTTGTGAGTTGAGAAAAAAAACTGCTTATTTTGAACAAAAAATGAATCTACCGTGTTCCTGATTTCAGGTTTGTTTTCTCTGTCAGTAATAAATCTTTGTCTTTTTTTACCCTAATGTGCAGGGTCATGCTCAAGCAGTGCGTTGTCTGGCCTTTAGCCCTGATGGAAAGTGGCTTGCTTCAGCCAGTGATGACAGCACAATAAAGGCAAGAATGAACACTTAGAACACTTTTTTATTTATCACTTACAAATGATATTTATTATGATTCTGTGTCTTTTTATCATGCTTTTATTTTTCCCTACTCTAGCTTTGGGATTTAACGGCTGGGAAGATGATCACAGAATTCACAGCACACACCTCGGCAGTTTCAGTCGTCCAGTTTCACCCAAACGAATACCTTCTGGCTTCCGGGAGCGCTGACAGGTACCGAATGTAACTCAGTACGTCTGAGAACCAATGAAGAACAGGATGAGCATGGAACTTTATCGTCAACATGCTGTTTGAAACACATTACTCGCTTACCTGCAGTGCGCCATAATAAACAAACCTAACCAACAAAATGACCGAATGCAGTTAAGATGCAAAGCAAAAGGTATATTTTCGAACCGAAGCTATTTGCACCTGGGATCAGGCTTGCCTGTATTTCTCTAGAAAAGGCACAGGACAGCTGGCCACCATGAGATTGTTAATGAGAATCAGAAATTTTATTTCACTTATAATGAAAAGGAAACTGAACTTAACACAAGTTACAGACTAATTAAACTCAACCAAGTGCTTAACTAAGTATGTGTGTGATGTGTTATGGACACTGTACACAACACTCACACTGTTTATATTACACAATGAGGTAGAATAGGGCACGACTATACCATTTGGGGCACACAAACTTTCTTTCTTTCTTTTCCTATCCCCCTTTTTATTTGTTTATTTAATTTAATTAACACTCTATCAACCACCAAGCATTACATAACAACTGCACAGCAACCAGCCTGGACACCAAGGCGTTCGGCTGAAATACTACAGCACCTTTAATCTTATCTTTAAAACTATTTAATTTCCTTCAGTAAAAGCAAATCTTCTAAGATATGAAAAAATAAACTCTTTAGTTTCTAGAAGATAGTTGTGTAGTTAAGCCAAAAATTAGTATCGGCTCTACGGATATTTGCATATCGTGAGCTTTGTGTGCACATTTTCGGTTTATATAACTGAATTTTTTTTCTTTTTTTTTTTTTTGCAGGACCATAAAGTTATGGGATTTGGAGAAATTTAAGATGGTCGGCTCATCGGAAGGTGAAACATCTGGAAGGTTATTATTCAGATCTGTAGATGGTGTGGTCTTATATTGTGCTCAAAGTTTTAAAAGTGCAATATCGATCTGATCTGATCTGATCTGATCTCTCTCTCTCTCTCTCTCTCTCTCTCTCTCTCTCTCTCTCTCTCTCTTGCAGGTGTCTGTTGTTCAGTCCTGATGGTGTTTGTTTATACAGCGGCTCGGACGACATGCTGCGTGTGTACGGCTGGGAGCCGGACTGCTGCTTTGACGTGGTCCCCGTAGGCTGGGGCAAAGTGCTGGACTTTGCAATCTGTAGCAGCCAAATGGTCAGTAACTCGCCCTAATTTCATGTTTTTCTTTGAACATGTTTACGAAGTTTATACACACACACGTACTTCTTAAGTCTGTGAGATGACCGATTGTGTCCGAAATGCTTACGTAGATTCAGAACGTGTATAAAAAAAGTGTACAAACGGAGGACAGATTTATTAATGTGCTATAAAAATCACATTTTAGGAGGGAATAATAATAATAATAATTTTGGAAAAACCTTTGGCAAGTGTTAAAATCATTGAAAATATATTCCAGAAAATATATTCCTTTGGTATTCTAGTACACAGTAATATGTTGGTTGCTGTTAAAAAATATGTACGAAATACTGTAAATTAGGGGCCATATGCTCATGCGGCTGGCTTAGCTAGCGAACGTTACTGCTAAACATTTTGATTGTTATGTTTGTCTCCGCTAATTAAAATGACAAAATAAGCCTCTGATACTAACACGCATTTGCTATCAACCTGTGACCGGAGCAAGGTGTTTACTAGCCGTTAGAGATCAAAGTATGCTGAGCTTATTAGTCTTTTGAGCTAATCATTAAAAGAGTGTTTAAATGTCTGCTCTTTTTCTACATCAATGTTTTTATTCCTGTTAGATCGGAGTGTCGTGCAGCCAGACGAACGTGAGCTTGCACGTCGTGGATCTGGATCGAGTGAAGAAATCCAAAGTCGTCCAGGAACAAACTGGCAAGCCACAAGCCGATCCCATTCCTATAGCAGTGACGCTAAGGCGCAACTATGAACGGCCTTCCACGTCCTGCAGCAGACAGAAGTTTGTCTCATTTCTATTTTGTGCCTAGACCAACATTATAATATAATATCATGTAAAAAATAGGGTTTATATGTTCATGCTTTTATTAATTACAAAAAAGATAAGTTACAACATTCACTCGTTTGTGACTTGTATAAGTGACTAGTATAAGTGTCTCGTATAAATGATCTATGGGTTGATTTCGCTTGTGTGTGATTATGAAGTTACAGATGTGTACAGCTGAGTTTCTGTCTGCAGGATGAAACAGAGCGCAGATGGAGACAAGTCTGTTGAGGGCGAGAGGCAGAGTCCCAGCAGCGAGGATGAGCGTGATGAAGAGAGCAGAGCAGAAATCACAAACCCAGATGATTATAAAGAGATCTTTCAGCCCCATAATGCTATCTGTGAGACAACTACATTGTACTTTTTTTTTTTTTAAATCATTTACCAATCAGCCAATCTCTCTCTCTCTCTCTCTCTCTCTCGCTCTCTCTCTCTATGTCTGGTTTTTCTCTGACCAGCACGAACCCCTCCTAAAAGGAATGACCCATTCCCTGCACCACTTGTAGATGGTGAGTCTCTTTCTGCTTCCTATCGAAGGCCGTTTATAGTCTTGATGACGCCGCTCTTGTTTGTCCTAACCGTTCTGTATCGATTTTAGAAAGTTTCCAAGCGAAGCCCCATATAGCAGAAGAAGTCATGACTACGTTGCCTGCTGAAGTATGTGCCTATAAAATATCAAAACTAAATGTATTTCTCAGCTCTGCGAAGTTATAGAATTTCATTCGTACGTGTCTGTCCAGCCCAAGGCCGCTTGTACTTCCTCCACGGTAACGGCCACAGCGCCGTCTCAGCCAGTTTCCGTGGTAGCGGCATCAGTCTCGAGGCACGTTGTCACGACATCCAAAGTCAAACCTAGTTTAGCCGTTAGCCCGTCCCCGCTCGTCGAGCCACTCAGCCTTATTTTCGGGGACATTTTACAAGTAAGTGTGACATTCTGTTTCTGAAAGTCTTTGTACACAAAGTTCTGTGTTTTTGTGAGTCAGTCGTGTGTGTCTTTGTGTACACGAGCACGGGCGAAGCGAAAAAAGCAGCGTCACTGCCGACGATGAGGCGTTGAGTCAGATCAGAAAAGGACATGGCACCATGTGTGTGATGCTGACGAGCAGAAACAAAAACCTGGACATCGTTCGGGCTCTCTGGGCTAGTGGAGACATCAAGGTTAGCGTTTATTACATACACTAGACATACATGAGATAACCAATCTCTCAAACACTGCTTTACATTTCAGTTATCACTCAATTCTGCTACGTCCATGAACGATACGTCCGTCGTGGTGGACATCCTCAATATAATCAACCTCAAACCGTAAGCATACACACCCCGATTTTAAAATCTCACCTTCATTATAGAACATTCGTTATCGTTATTTTGATGATATGGTCATCTTCAGAATTATTGGCACCCTTAGTAAAGAATAGAAACAGTTAGTTAAGCTGCGTTCATACGCTATTAAGTCTAAAGTCGCTGTGATATGACCTCATCTATGCGTCCGTGTCCTGTTAGTGGTTTCCATAGTGATACCGTTTCCCAGTGGATGGAGCAACTAGCATTCCAAATCAGTTTTCTTCCCGCTAAAATGACTATACTGTTACTGCTTATACTCCATGGAGTCCCATCTGGATCTGTATAGGTCTATGCTGATAACGACTTTTTTATTTTTTCTTTCTTTCTTTCTTTCTTTCTTTCTTTCTTTTTGCTCAGAAGACATCTTTAATTAAAGGTTAGATTTCTGCCATTTATTTATTTATTTATTTTACCCTTAATTAACATTTCTTACATCTTTACCGATAGTGCCGATAATTCTGGACGTGGTTAACACTGGAATCAGTATTATTACACCAACTAGTACTGCTAATAATCTAGAGACCTAAAATCTGAATCTTTAGGTCACTTTGGAAACTGGACATATGCATGTCCATTCTGCCCCAGCTCGAGGAGCTACTCCAGAGTAAATATGAAAGGTGAGTGTATTCCCAGGTGTTCCCAATAAAGCGGATGGTGAGTGTAGAGCATCTCTGGTGCTGCAAGACGGTCGATTTTATAGGGCAATCACTTGGAGAGAGTTTTTAAGAGATTTATTAATAAATTCTGCAGTTCATGTCTGTCCTTGGTCTTCTCTCTGCTCCCTAGTTACATCCAGACCGGATGCACGTCGTTAAAGATAATTCTGAAGCGCTTTTGGCCGTTAATCTCGGACACGCTGAGCGCCCCCCCCTCTGTCGGAGTGGATATTACGCGAGAGGAGAGGTTTGTGTATCTCTCCTTAACATTTCTACACTCCACTGTGTGGATTACCACATGTAAATATTCAGCCTCTGCTGTCACATCATCTCAGGCTTCAGAAGTGTAAGACGTGCTACAAGCAGCTGAAGAACCTCAGCAACGTAGTGAAGAACCGTGCAGAACACGTGGGTCGACACGGTAGTACTTTCAGAGAACTTCAGCTCCTCATGGCTCCATTGGACTTCTGAAGCTCATCAGCAGACTTCCGATATCACACACACACACACACGCGACCGAAGAGGAAGTCCATCGTACCGTCTGCTCGGCTGTTCGACTAGTCTTCAAGAACGCTTTCTATAGTGACGAGTCTTTAAACAACCTGCATTTCCAGTCACTATTCACAAAACCCATTTTGTTATAGATTCGTTTCTTTCTGTGATTCCTTTTATATACATAAGTATGATTTTATTAGATTTTTTTTCCCCAAATAAAATACATCAGTCCTTATTTTCTAATTTGTATATAAATAATGCTACGTCAGTAGTACCTTTTTTTTTTTTTGTCAATATGGTATTAAAAAACTTTATGTAGAAAAAGAAAGTCCCTTTTTTTATTATTCAGGATGCGTTCTAGAACATACTGCAGTCATACAAAAAGGTTTTTAATATCTTTATAGCACATTTAGGAATCCAGGACCGAAACGTTTGCGAGTAAAGCAACGAGAAGGAAAATCCAATTAGAATGGAATAAATTTAACGAATCCTACTGTGAAGCCTGGGATCTCAGGATGTGGTCTTCTGCTGTTGCAGCTCATCCACCTGGTTTTTTGATGTTCTGTGCACGCCAAGATGCTTTTCTGCTTACCACGGCTGTACAGACTGATTTATACGAGTCACTCAATCCTTCCTGGAAGCTAGGGCCTTGTATTCATAAAGACTCTAAGAATGATCTCAGGGAGCTCCTAACTTGGCTTAAACATTTCTAACTAGGAATATTATTTTAAGAATGATTCAGGACCTCAGATCACAGAGCAACTCTGAGTAACGACAATACAACAACTTTTTATCTTAGACAGGAGGCGGGGCTTAACCTGTTAGTAGGTATGACACATTCTTTTAAAGACTGTGATTGGTTGTCTAATAAAAAAAATATAGATTAAAATCTGGTCTCTTAGGGGGGCACGGTGGCTTAGTGGTTAGCACGTTCGCCTCACACCTCCAGGGTTGGGGGTTCGATTCCCGCCTCCGCCTTGTGTGTGTGGAATTTGCATGTTCTCCCGTGCCTCGGGGGTTTCCTCCGGGTACTCCGGTTTCCTCCCCCGGTCCAAAGACATGCATGGTAGGTTGACTGGCTTCTCTGGAAAATTGTCCGTAGTGTGTGATTGCGTGAGTGAATGAGAGTGTGTGTGTGTGTGCCCTGCGATGGGTTGGCACTCCGTCCAGGGTGTATCCTGCCTTGATGTCCGATGACGCCTGAGATAGGCACAGGCTCCCCGTGACCCGAGGTAGCTTGGATAAGCGGTAGATGAATGAATGAATGAATCTGGTCTATTATAAACCTTCACTTTTGTCTCTATATTAAGATATTTGAGAATATATCGTGTAGGGATTATGTTCATATTATAGATGTTCTAACAGTTGTATGTTATAAATGTAATGTAAATGTAAACAGTAGAAGATGTAATTTAATGTAATTTTTGCGCTGTGTCTGAGATTTTATCTCTAATATGAATGGTCACAAAAATAATCCCTACACGATCTAATCTATATTATTAACTCACTATAATTATTAAATACTGTATACAACACAGTTCTCCCTCTTCACCTTTCAGACATTTTCTCCTAAAAGAAACTCTTAAACGTCACTTTTGGACCTTATGAGCTCTTTAAAGATGTTTTAAGATGCTTTATGAATAAATTTTATCTTTACTAGGATCTTCTATTTAATTTTAAGGGGAACAGAAAAAATTTCATCACAAGGAAAAACTCTATTAGTTCTGGCCCTGGTCCTTTTCCTCTGAACTCTAGAGACTGCTGTGTGTAAGAAAATCCCAGGAGATTTTCTGTAAAACTCAAACCAGCCCATGTGGAAATGTCTAAAATGTGTGTGTGCGCGTGCGTGTGTGCGCTGTAATCAAGTTAACTTATATAACTATTTTGAACAGAGAGAAGAAGCTCTTTTATTATTTTTATTAGTTTATTTGTCATCACCGTAAATAACCAGTGAAAACTTTAGAATCTGTCGAATACTGCCTTACAAATTTACAGCAGCAAAAAAAAAATTATAATAATCTTTTCCATCAACTAAACGGTATTTAAGTACATCACAAAAGTTTTGGCCAAAAAAAAAAAATAAAAATCTCAAAAAAAATTATATTAAAATATCATTTTTTTGAATATGCAGACGGTAAAACAAATACTTTCATACATCGGATTTAAAATCCACGGATGAGTCGAATGAAAGCCTTAAAAGTGCGACAGTTTAGAGAAAGAGACCGAAGGCTCACAGAAGGCAGAGGAAGAAAAAAATGACAAAATGAGTTTGCGACGTTTCTGTGAAATAAACAATTTCTAAAAGGGTTTCATTTGACTCACCTACAATTAATACAACAAAAAGAGACGTTCACCTGTGTGTACAATACGGTACTGTATGAGGGCATGACAAGGGCCATTCGTTATCAAGATACACTCGCTGTCCTCTTTAACAGGAGCACCCGCACATTCATGCAGTTATCTGAGAATACGAGCTACTGTATCCTCCCTGGCAGATCTGGTCATTGTCCTCTCATCGCTCCTTTCAGCACGTTATTTTTACCCACAGATCTGTCGCTCACACAATGTTGTTTGTTTTTCGCACCATTCTGTACAAACTTTAGAGATTGTTGCGTGCGAAAGTCAGGTTAAAGGCAGAGAGATCAGACTGCTGCTTCATATCTCTGTACACGTTGTGCCGCTGCCACCTGATCGGCTATTAAAGTGGACACTATACATGTATATACTTGGAACAGTTGCTGTTATATTTTATCCATCTCAATCAACTTCAAATACAAACGCTGTCTCACACTCGCACTTAAACGCTTGCTTTCTCGCGCATACACCAACACACTCGCACACCCGCATTCGCTCTCTCTCGCTCGCTCTCTCGCACGAACACACTCACTCACGCACGCACGCTCACTCACGCACTCTTGCACGCACGCTCACTCACTCACTCACTCTCACATGCACGCACGCTCACTCACTCACTCACTCTCGCATGCACGCACACTCACTCACTCTTGCACGCACGCTCACTCACTCACTCTCGCATGCACGCACACTCACTCACTCTCGCACGCACGCACACTCACTCTCGCACGCACGCTCACTCTTGCACGCACGCACACTCACTCTCGCACGCACGCACACTCACTCTCGCTCGCACGCACGCTCACTCTCGCTCGCACGCACGCTCACTCTCACGCACGCTCACTCTCACGCACGCTCACTCTCACGCACGCTCACTCTCACGCACGCTCACTCTCACGCACGCTCACTCTCACGCACGCTCACTCTCGCTCGCACGCACACTCACTCTCGCTCGCACGCACACTCACTCTCGCTCGCACGCACACTCACTCACTCTCGCTCGCACGCACACTCACTCACTCACTCACTCACTCACTCACTCACTCTCGCTCGCACGCACATTCACTCACTCTCGCTCGCACGCACATTCACTCACTCTCGCTCGCACGCACATTCACTCACTCTCGCTCGCACGCACACTCACTCTCGCACGCACGCGCACTCACTCTCGCACGCACACTCACTCTCGCTCGCACGCACACTCACTCACTCACTCTCGCTCGCACGCACACTCACTCACTCTCGCTCGCACGCACACTCACTCTTGCACGCACAAACTTTGATTCACATTGAAGGGCAATTATTCTTAGCCATTCCACTTTACTTGCAGGTTTTTTGAGGAAACTAATGTAACCTGAGGTCAGGATCAAACCTCTGGACCCTGGAGCTGTAAGGCAGCAAAATCCTTTTCCAGACATGTACCAACAGAGGCGCTACAACAGTAAACAGCAAACATGGGGATGACTACTTCCTTCCTGTCCCTCAGTAGTTTTAGCTGCCAGCGTTCTCACTCAGGAGGAGATCAATGTTCTCATTAATCTCCTGTTCATTACAATCAGTCTCATGCACCACATCCTGCCTCCTGAAATACTGAGCCTTTGTTCACACAAACGATAGAATACTCGTTTCCAGACAACACCATGCTATTGTTAAAATTTTCAGAACCTTTAAAACAAAGTGAAAGAAGTCCTCTAATTCCACAGAGGCATTCGCTCAGTGTGTCATTCCTTTTGGTTTTATTTTTAATAGACCGCTGTAGCGCAAACTATTTCTCCCTTTAAAATAATAATAATAATAACCTCTTCCTTGTCATGCTCCTGAAAAACCAGGACCTGCACTTAATCACCAGATAAATCAAAAATTCAGTAATAAACCTTAGATTTGTACAATTTAAAAAATAAAACAAAAAACAAAAAAAACCAGCAAAGATTCAGATCATCACCTCCCATGCATGCACACACTCTTCATTTGATTTAAAGTCATTTTAAAAACAGCTGCATTATTTCTCTTAAACCGCACCCACATCCACAGCACAGATTTTTATTAACAAGATTTTAATCACCAATTAAAAGTATTAGGATTAAAAAAGGTGATTATATTAACGTATGAAATTCAGATTTTTTTTTTTTTTTTTTTAGTAAATGGCTGAATTTCTGAATGTTAACTGTTGATATATATATATATAAAAAAAAAAAATCAGTTGTCAGTTACGGAAAAGCACGGGCAAAAACGTTGTTTTTAGTTGGTTTCTTTTCTTTCTTTGCTGTGTAGATCTTTTACATATAAAAACATACAGATACGTGAATGTGTACAAATGAATGAATGAAAAACGTGTGGAAATAAAATCTGGTCCAAGTTAAAAGGACAAGGACATGTCTGATCTGATTCAACACTCTGCCCAATTGCGCGTGTGTTTATTAGAGAACATCGTTGTGTATTTCACTGGCGACTACAAGCTGATGCCGCAATTATCAATCGACTAGAGTTTAAATTCAGAGAAGTGAAACTCCACAAGAGGCCATCAGATCATGAAGAGAAGACCGAACAGTCTGCCATCAGAGACGGCCCGATTAGAACACGTACTTTCACAGAGAAGCTTTCGCAGGTCTGCAGCCATCGCAAAATCAGAGCTGGCGACATCGGGCTGTCGGAGAACTGATTCCATTTACAAACGAATTGCCGGACCGCAGCGCAAACACTACATGCTCATGCAGTGCAGCATTATCGCATGGCCGCATCCCGTCCGAGCTCAGTGCAGTCATTTCTGTCCTTCTTCTCTGTCGGTTTATGTCTTCAAGCAGCAGGTTAAAAACACATTCCGAAGGTTATCACCAGTTCCGTGTCGTCTTGTCCGTTCGGCAGGTTTGTTCAACTCTTGATCAGTGAGCACGGCTCGGACGACCGGTTCAGATCCACTTTCCCCACCTTTTCTACGGCACCTTAAAGAGTCAGATGTATCGAGAATTTTTTTTTTTAATGGGAGAAAAGTGCAATAAAGATATATACGATAAATTATATACAGATCAGCAACGAATGTGGGACTAGACTAGAAATGTGGGTCTAGATTTCTGTGCCATTGCGTACGAGTCTCACCAGTCAGGTATTTCTCTTTAGCCCGAGCTCGCTCGTCAGCGTCGAAATACCACACGGTGATGGCGTACCTGTGGAGAAAGTTCACCACATCGCATCAGCGACTTCATGTAGAACGACATGAGTATTGATTACTGCGGTGTCTCTCAGAGCTCCACAGAAGCCTTGTAGAACCATGATGGAATCGTGTGGGTCTGTAGGATTGTTTTTGAAAATATTTCCAATATTATGGAAATTTTCTTTAATATTTCAAAATCTTCTCTGGTTGCGTTCCGACACTGAGGCAGAAGACGGTAAAGTAAAATGGTAAAGAATACGTGACTAACATTAAATATTACACAAAGGTGTAGTGTAGACCATTAAAAAAAAACACTCCAGAATGAACTCCACGGCTGGAAAAAACGCAGAGAACCGCTGCTTTACGAAATGTATGAAATAGTGAGGATACTAAGATTAACTTTGCAGTTGCCATGGTCACTGACCGAGTGGTGTACGCAGGCTGGACCTCGTGTGGGTTCCGTCGATCAGACCAGAAAAACAGCAGTCTGTCAAATAAGGGCTCAATGTCAGCAAACTGGGTTTTGCCATCCGGAAAGATCCGTAAGATGCCGCCATGTTCCTGCGAGGAAAGAGAATTTTAAGGGGAATTATACAGTGAGATTTAAAGTGTGGGAGAAAAAAAAAAAAAAACATGCACTGTGGTTAAAAGGATCATTGTTACTTGGTATGAATATTCATGTATATTTGTGTCTCTCTCTCTCTCGCCCACACCAAGGGGTTAAATATGTAGTACGCAAGCAACGTTTTTCATTTTTTACGTCCTTTTAACTTATTATGTGCTGGAAACAATCATTTTCTAATTTGAGACTGAAGACTTTTGTAAAGCACTTTATAAATAGATACATGCATGTGTGTGTGTTGAATTTGCATTAAGTGCTATTTATTATCTCATACATAAAACCACTTAATTAAAAAAAAAAAAAAATCATCTGATTCTTTAACGTAACCATCAACATTTCCTTTTTGCAGCCTTTCAAGTTTGTGTATTTCCAGATCATTTGAATTTCTCAGGATCTGCAAGTGTGAATCATTTTCCCACCTCTTTGATTATTATTATTATTATTATTATTATTATTATTATTATTAGGTATTTAAAGCTTTAAGCACTAAAACTCCACTGGTTATGTTCTGGTTCTGCTTCTTCTTTATTATGTGTCCAAACACAAAAATGCTTTCTAATTGTGTAATTGTTTACATTTCTAAGGGTTGGGCATCAGGTGGAATCCCAGCGTGTACAATATTCCTTAAGACCTTTCTTCTCGTTTTTCCTCAACATACAGGATATTAAAGCAATTCACAGGAAGCTTGAAAGTCTCCAGTCCAAGTGTGCTGAACTGAAATGAGTTTCTAAATGTTCCCTTTAGTGTGCCAAAAAAAAAAAAACCCACCAACCCCACATCAGGAGAACTCTACATGCCTCTGTGATAAGCTTGTTGGCCCGATTTATTCAGCTTGACCTGGAGGTTAAGCCCCAGGCTTTATGTCCCTAACGTCATATCACCCGATTCCTGAAAACCAAAACAAGGCATCCAAGTTTTCCATGAATTAGAATCATTAATCATTAAACCTGTCTGTGATTTGTGAAAACGTGACAACCACAGTTCTGTGAACACCTCCAAAGTTCTCCGTCATTCAGAATCACACTGGAAGGTTCAGTGGAAACTGAATTTATAGCAAATGCGCCTTGGGTCATATTATCGTTTCTTGGGTTTTGTAAAACTTCTTGTAAGATGTTAAAGCCATTATTCATATGGGATTGGTCCTGTCTAGTGATTTTTACACACCTTGGCATTCCAGTCTTTGTTTAAGTAATAGATGCACGTCACACATCTCCCGTCTCCGTTAGGGTTGTCCACGTGCCGGACGTATCCGGTGCCGTTACCAGGGTAACAAGCCACCATTGCCTGAAAGGAAAGACTGCATTAGAAAAAAAAAAATAGTATTTGTCTCAGCATCCTCCAGCCGATTTCTGCTATTTTAGCAATGGATGTGGCTGAAAGACCTGAACGCTGTAATTTGGAGGAATTACACCACACTTTTGACCACATTTTGCATATAGAAAGAGTCTGTTGTCTAATTTATTTGTTCATTTACTATCAACTGCAGGACAGCATGAACACAAAGATACCTTGAGGAAAGCTAACCATTAGTAAACCTCAAAAACAGGAAGACCACATTAGAGTTTGACAAAATTAAATAAATAAAAAGTATATTGTATAATTCTATAGTTAAGGCTAAGTGGAACGTACCGTGAAAGTCAATCACCTGACTTCAGACTTGAATTGAGCATTCATTTCACATGCTAGAGGCAAAGAAACGTCCCGAGACGATGTAGGACCACAGCAGAAAAAAGCTTGGAAAAACATCCCAAGGGAAGAAACCCAGCATCTGATGGTTGTCCCAAGTGCTTTAAAATATCAGAACATCTGCTTGACAGTTGACAGCTCTGTTAGACTGATCGCTTAACCCTTTAAGAGTGCTTGATATCTGCTCCTGGTTTAAAATCAGCCATTTATTAGGTGAGCAAAAGTATTGGGATAAAGTGTCAAAGTAATTTAAAGTAAGTAGCGCTTGATAACGGCATCAAGCTGGGGATCCGGTGACATCACGAAACTGCTGCGGTCTTCCTCAGTAGTTTTGAACAGAAGCTTCTTCAAGATGATGTTTGCTTGGAGGTTTCTCTTTATACTCAGTTGGGTTATACTCCGTATGCAAGCACAGGAGGTCTGCTGAAGGACTCGTCCAGATTAAAACCTTCCCCTTTACCACTGATGACGTGCTGTGTCGAGTGCCAGTGTTGCTGCATGATGAAGTTCTTCCTGATTAGACTGAATGTTTCTAGGCTTCTGAATTCATTCTGCTGCTATCATCATGTGCTCCATCATCAATAAAGATTAATGAGAATGTTCCAGAAGCAGCCATGTAAGCCCAAGCCAAGACACTACCACCAACATTCTTCAGCAGATACATACTTTCTCCATACTTTTGTCTTTAATTCACATTCATAGAGGTTTATCTTTGTTCCTGGAGCCAATTTTGTGGATTTTGTATTTTTAGTATGGCCTTCAGATTCTTTATCGCTGATGAGTGGTTTGCATCTTGTGGTATGTCCTCTAGATTTCTTCAACCCTCTCCTGTGGAGGTTGATGTTTTCCTTGGCCAACCTTTTCTGGCTGTTAGTAAACCAGTGTTTTTTTAGGACATTACAAATTATTGTATTATCTTTATCTGCAATGTTTCTGTGTCGTCTCTGATTTACCCCATAGAGAACTCACTGGTCTTCATGTTGGTTTATACCTTTTAACAAATGCTGGAGTCTTCACTGGAGTTACCCAGGCTTCAAGTCAAGATCAGACATTTAGAGCTATTCGTTCGTTGAACGGTCAATTTAAAAGGACATCAAGTAACAACCGTCAGCCAAATGTTCTGATATTTTTGATCACTTTAAATGGGGGGGGGGTTCAAATCAAAAGTGCCATGATATAAGTGGTTTAACAAATCTGGATGTAAATATCAGGAAATTAAATCTGAAATTCTGATCTACCCATGGCATATTCATCCTTTAATCTCACAGACATATGTCTTCAATGTATAGCAAAAAGAAAAGAACTGTCCTTGCTGTTTTATTTGCAATTGTTATATGATTCGATCGTATCACAATAACTGAATTCTATAGTAGAGTGCCAGGGTTTAAACCAATAAAACCCATCACACTTAAGCTATCCTTGTTCCCAGAATACCCTAGTGTTATCTAGTCATGTTGCTAAACAAGCAAAGCTCACTGTTACTCAACTAAAATAATACTAAAAAATACGTCTAAAGCGTTGTTTATTATATTATCATTTATTCAACAACAGATTATCATATCAGTCACCATGCCATTTTATGAAACGAATAACCAAGACTGTTAAAAGCATTGTATCTACGGCATGGGTGAAAAACAGAGTTTCCACTCCTGAATTTTGCCTAGAGCCTTCAATTTACTAGATCAGGCTGGTTTCTGAGTGCAGCTATTACTTCATTTGTTCATTTCATTGTTGTTTGTTTCAAAATTGGGAATGAAATATTCAGTACATAATACTGAACACTGCTGTAAACAAATTTGTTCCTTCTCATTAGAGCACAACATCTGGGTCACTATATCATCTACTTATCTGCTTAGAAGTTTTTCCAAAAAATGAGTCTCCGTGCCTACATTTAAAGCAGACGCCTACGTTTACATTTAAAGCAGATGCCTACATTTAGATTTGGAAGACACCCTTATCTAGATCCAGAGCGACTTACATCATCTCATTTTTAAACAACTGAGCGATTGAGGATTAAGGGGCCTTGTACAGGGGCAAAAACAGTGACAGCTTGGTGGACCTGGGCTCGAACTCACAACTTCCTTAGCCCAACACCTTAACCAATAGTCTACCACATGCCCATAATTCATGTGTGGATGTTGATCTAAAGACACTGCTCACAGCAAACGTCGCAGAATCGACACTATTTGAGGGCGGTTTCACACTTTGTCCGTTTCAACCGGTAACCGATCCATGACTTATTATTTTTTCTACCTACATTATAGCAAGAAATATAACTCATTATATGCATCTAAAGCAAACCGTTCTCAGACCACCAACATGAGTAGGCTCAGATCTCTGGTTCACATAATTTGATCAGTGTGAAAACAAAGTAATTTTCATAAAAAGAAAACACCCTGAGCTGATTTGAGTATGATTTCTGTGTGCTATTATTGATTACGTTTAAGATCTTGAACTTGGTAATTGCCAGTTTTCCTTGGTGTTAATATAAAACTTAAAGACAGCCCAATTCTCCCATACTGCTCCACCTTAGAGGAATTTAACAGACCTAAACCCATATATTTTGTAGTCTACGTTCATTGACATACCTGTGAAAGCACCACTCTGTGTAAGTGTACACTATTACAGAGAAACTGTACGCTTTATGCCCGGGACTTACTTTTGTCCGTCCATTAATCCTGTAGTTTCCCAGTTTCCCATTACAGTGCCGGACAACATCGTCCATGCGACTCATGAGAACTGCTATCTTCTCACATCCAGGCTCCTTTCCTTCGATCCAAGCGATCTTATCACCTCTTATGTCCTTCGTCGAGTCACTTCTTTGACTGACTAACTGTCCGTCTGTAAATTCTCCAGAAGTATAGAGACGACGAACCTCTTCTAAGACACCGAGTCCAAGTTCATCACCAAGAAAGTTGTTCACAACACAAATTCCATGTTTATTCATACACGGGCCTATATATTCTGTTGCTAGTTTTTGCTGAGGAGACATTATTTGCCCGTTGGACAGATCTTCACCAAGTGGTTCAGGAGCTCCTTGGATCTCAGGTGCACTTTTTCCGGTGTCCCTGTGCGCTTTGGAAGATCCGTTGGACTTTTCTGAGACCGTGCAGCTCAGTGTTTTGCTCTTTTGCTGTTTCTCCTGCGGTTCTGAGTCCTTCTCGATCTCCACGTTAGCTCGGGAAAGTTCTCCCGAGTCTGCTTGCTGCTGCTGGAGGTGCGCACAGACCTCGGCCTTCTTACAAACCTGCTTGTGCTTCTTCCAGTCCTGTTTCTGGTGATCTTTACTGCAATAGAAAGAACTGCGACACCGACCACACTTCATAAGGTTCTCCATCTTACCACAAAGCTCACAATATTGCCGATCTTGGTCTGGATCTGCTCCTTCTCCTTCTCTCCTATGTACTTCCATGACTCCACACCAGCTGTTGTTGTACTTCTGGATCGATTTCGTGTCCAAGTTACAAACCCAAAACCGACACAAAATGCTCCACCTACATCGCGGCGGTTCGTCCAACTGTCTCTTTTTAATCTTTATCAATACAACCGCAGAAAAATCAAGCGATTCTTTGCAGATTTTGCCCCAAGAGCGCAGCAGAGACGCATGGCGCCGGTGGCTGTTCCTCTATTTTCATACCTACACGTCCGCCTTGAACCAGCCTTGTGACGTCACAACCCGAGGGCTGGACCATGACTCAGTCTGACAAATAGCTTGCATTTGAATAAACTCTTCTATAGGACACATGTTTAGCCTTATAATCGGTCGTGACGCTTCAAAGAGTGTGTTCAGGTGCTTGGGCACCTTTAGGTCAAGTTCAGTATCTATACTTGTGTTGTTTTTCTGCAATGACGTCATGGTTATTACAATAACTACCTATTTTCATTTTTAAGTATACTTTGTAGAATATGACATCTGCTATGTTTAAATAAATGAAAATGAAATAATAATTTTATATAAGGCCATCCTTAAAAATATTTTGCTTTGCAGTAACAGTAAAAAAAGGGTCGGTAGGTAGGTCTATATTTTTTTTTTCAAGTTTCAATGTAAAAAAAAGTACAATTTCGGTGATGATTACGTAGGTATGACTTTAAACAAATTAGCATATCGTGACGTCACTGACTGGGTCTTCAACCCGTGCCTTCGGGCGCATCATTGCAAACCTTATTTTGATGCTGCGCCCAGTTTTACCAGAACTTCGTGCCAAGTTAATGCGGTGTCGAGCTGTTTTAATGAATTTTTTAGATGTATTATGGTGCCCGAACCCGTTAATATTATTTTATTGCTTTTATATTAGTTGTTTGAAGAGTAAAAAAAAAAGGGTCGGTCTTAACGCAAATTTACAACCGGCAAGTCGGTCGGACTTAAAGCAAAAAAAAAAATAAAATTGAGTCGGTCCTAAATTGACAGGGTCGGTCGGGTTACGGCAAACAAGAATATTTTTAAGGATGGCCTAAATGAATATTTTTATATACTCCCAGTGTTTATTCCAGGCTAAATTAACATATGAAAAAAATTGGGGTAAACCTTGGTACACAGGGGAAGTGGCAAGTTTTAAAAAATGCTAAAACATTAAATGAGTTTTTTTTTAACAAAAAAGTTTAAAAAAAATAATAAAAAGCTTGTCGAGTAGTTAAAGTTTGTGTTCAAATTTAAGCCGAGAAATAGATGGCGCAGACAGATAAGACAGTAAAGGAAATAGATTATAAACCACTTTTCAGTTAAGATGATGAAAGTTTATATATATATAACTTATATATATATATATATATACTCACCCACTAATGATGAGTGGTGTGTTGCATTTCTCATTACAGAGATCCAAACAACATCAACACCAGAGCCATGTGTCAAGAGCTTCATGAAATGGGT